>NC_137467.1:196999664-197288417 GCF_964235325.1 Thermobia domestica
GATGGTAGGTAGCGTCATGTCGTTACGCCGTTCCCCCTGCCTATCTTTGCCCATTGTAATTTTTTAGGAACAGGGTGGACGCGTACATATTTTTTCGAGGTCGGGAGACGGCGTCCTACCGCGTTCCCCTCACTTTTACCCCCTGGTTATACTGATAGAAGAATCGGTAGAGTGAGAATGTTGGAGAAAACTTAATAACACTTAGGTTCAGGAATTTGTTTCACATTGGCTAGGATTAAACCAATGGAAATCTTTCAGTTTAACGTCCCACAATTTAGACTGAGTTGAGTTGATTTTAACGTCCCTTTTTGCAACGAGGCTATATGAGACAGGACCTACTGATTAACGTGGAATCCAAATCACATGAGCTCCCGCCGGGAATCGAACTCGGGTCTTCCACGCCAAACGTGCGTACGCTATCCACTTAGCCACGAAGGAGCTCTCTCTAGGCTGAGGACGAAGATTAAAACAAGTGAATAATGATGGAAAAATTGGTGGAATGAGAAAGTGGAAGTAACATGATGGGACAAACTTACTTGGCTGGGATCGAACCAGGAACCTCACGCACCAAGGTAAGCACTTTACCACTGAGCCACCGTACCCCCCGATTGAACCAAAGAGGATCTCATGCAAGAGATAAGCTTTGTCTACTAAGCCACTACACACTCCCCCGCTCCTTTAGTGGCTAGCACGCGCCTTTGGTGCACAGGGTTCTGGGTTTGGTTGCTGGTAGGAGAGCATTTAAATTTCAACCTATTAAGGTGGTTAAATCGTGTTGAGCGCCGCGTATACCTCATTAGATCTATAGTTACCTCTTTTAACGGGTCGCGTATATTATATGGGACCTACAGTTAACTTCCTTAACCGGCCGTGTAAACATAATGGAACCTACAATTACATTTCTTAAAAGGCCGCATATATCCAATAGAACCTACAACTACCTTTCTTAACGGGACGCATATGCTTCATGGAATCCACAGTTACCTTCCTTAACGGACCGCGTATATCCTATGGGACCTAGAGTTACTTTTCTTAACTGGCCACGTAAGCTCCATGGAACCTACAATTACCATTCTTAACAGATCGCGTAAACCCCATGGAACCTACAATTACAATTCTTAGCAGGCCACGTAAGCTCCATGGAACCTACAATTACCATTCTTTACTGGCCACGTAAGCCCCATGGAACCTACAATTACCTTTCTTAACGGGCCGCGTATATCCCATGGAACCTACATTTACCTTTCTTAACGGGCCACATATACCTTATGGAACCTATAGTTACCTTTCTTAACGGACTGCGTGTACCCCATGGAACCTATAGTTTCCTTTCTTAACGGGCTCTTGGTACTTATATGTCAATTTTTTCCCGTTACTTCGTTAGGACACCATTGATCCGGTCTTGCTGAGAGTTTCCCGTTAAATTCTTAATTCTTACATTTTTAATTCTTTTCATTTACAAAATTATTATAGCGGCCCCATGAAAAAAATCACCATGGCGCTAAACGTCCACCTTAAACTGTAGATCTACGTCTCGTATAGCTTTGGCGGTGAAAAGGGACACTAAATTTCAATCCAAAGAACCAACTAACTGAACCATCCTAATCTTCCATTAAATGTCAGTGAATGACGCTGGAATTGTTGGTGGAAGTAATAAATAGGACGAAAAATGAAAAACTCTGAGGAACTCGACGAGTGTAACACTGCTAACCTGAAGAACACTGAGTCAGTTGTCGGGCATTCACCTGTGATGAAAAAATGATTTCTTTTTAGTTTAACGTCCCGCAGTTCAACTCCCTTTATGCTACGGATGATTAATGAGAATGATTAATGAAAGTGAATGGTGAAATTATTATTTTTAGTGCTCTCCCACTGGGAATTGAACCCAGGACCAGGTGCATCAAAGACACACGTACCTCTGATGAGAAGGGGATTCGCGTTCGATTTTCGAAATGAAACCTTTAAGTTTTACGTCCCAGGGTTATGTCGGCTAGACTAAAGGAGACGGTCATAATGAGAAATGAATGAAATGATGGAATGAAGAAAGTGAAAATGAAATGAATTGAAATCTTTAAGTTTTACGTCCCATGGTTATGCCGGTTAGGCTAAAGGAGACGGTGATGATGAGAGATGAGTGAAATGGTGGAATGAAGAAAGTGGGAGGAAACGGGAGAACCCCGAGAAAACCCACGAGCACGGTGTTTGTCCACCACAAAGGTCACTTGGCGGGGGCTGGGATCGAACCCGGGACCCCAAGCACCAGAGGTTAACGCTCTACCACTGAGCCACCGCGCCCCCCATGAAGGAAGTGGGAGGTAACGGGAGAACCCCGAGGAAACCCACACACACGGTGATGGCATTGGATTTCCAGTTGAAACTTTGAAAGCGTTCCTACTTTCTTCGATTCTCGCTACTTGACCTGCCTACCTGAGCCTCCTAGACTTGATGACCCTAACAGTGTTTGGTAGACGATATAAATTATGTAGTTCGTCGTTATGAAGTTTCTGCCATTCTCCATTCACGTTCCTCTCGGGTCCGAATATCCGTCTCAGGATCTTGTTCTCAAATACTTCCAGTCTACACTAGTATCCAGTGTCGCATTTACAATTTTGTTTTGAGGGGAGGCTTTGCTAACTTTAATCCTGGATCCTGCAAGATATTTCATTTACTTTAATATAGTAAATCAAATTTCGGGGAGAGGGCTTAAGCCTGGAATCCCCCCTTAAATATGCCACTGCTAGTATGTATTATATATAGTAACACTACAGTTTCTGTTAATAAAATATATCCAAGTTACTGTATTCACTTGAAGAAAATTTGTATCTGAATATTGTAATGATCTAACTAGAGGATACTGCTATTATACATAGCCGTACTGATTTAACCTCCTCCGTGGCAAATTTACGTTTTCTTTTTAGAGTTATTGAAGGAAATTGTACAGTATACTGTACATAGTTTTCGACTATTTGTTGTAGCAATGAAAACTGCCTAACAGTCACTGAAATGCATTGCGCTCACTGAATTGCAGTGTTTGGTGTTCATTGAAGATTGTGCATAAACACTGTTGCTACTTGTTGGTCAATCATTAAAGTACTAACATGGCACTGTCTGTGCTACGACCCGTTCGGGAGAGTAATGCTCCCGGAAGTAGTTTTTTTCGCTCGCTACTCTAGTCAGTTGTTTTACGCGCTATCCTAGCAAGTTGTTTTAAGTTGGTCACTAAATTTATATCATGGAGTATAAGGGGAACAAAACGAACCTTATGTCATGGAGTACAAGGGGAACAAAACGAGCCCTGCGGGGCTTCTAACCCGTTCCTACTACTACCACTATTTATCTGTACAAAAGTAAGTAAATCACTTTTTTGAGTATTATTTTCATATTATTTTAATTTAAAAAGTGTTATAAAAATGTAAAAAAAAACTTTCCTCGGGCCGGGTTTGAACTCACGCCTAAAGAGATTTTTTTTACTAGCGTACAGTACAAGCCTACTCGACCACGAAGACCGACAACAGTGATTGTTTGATTTCTGCTATTTGTATGCAATGTGGCAAGAACTAGGTAACACCAACCAATCAGAACTGTGTTTTTCGTTCCTACTTCCGGGAGCATTACTCTCCTGAGCTAGTCCTTCTGTGCTTGGTGAAAATTGTTTTCCTCGTGTTTTAAAACTGTGTTTTTATTGAGTATACAGGGATGATCAAAATAAACAATTGCTCGTTTGTGTATTGCAGAAGATTAATTTTGAATATTATATGTCAAATAACACTCATATTATTTTTATTTGCGTTAAGAAGTATTTGAGAAAAAAAAAAACACGTACAGTATACTGTACATTTTACCTTAGTCCCCTGCAGTGTATTTCTGGTTGGATTCTGGTTGCAACACAAGTAAAAATAAAAATAAGAAAAAAATTAAATCTTTCAATTCTACGTCCCACGATTATGCCGGCTATTTTAAAGGAGACGGTAATGAAGAGAAATGGAAGAAATGGTCGAATGAAAAAAGTGGGAGTAAACGGGGGAACCCCGAGAAAACCCGCACACAGGGTGTTTGTTCACCACAAAGTTTACTGACGAAGTGTAGAAGTTTCAAAGTCGACCATCTTCCTATTCATGATGGTCAGGATCAAGAAACACGTTACAAATATGAGACATACGGAAAATTCAAGTCTCACTTTCTCTGTCAAAAATGCCAAGTAGGGATGCGCACGAGACGAGTCGAGACAGGATTCTCCTGACAAAATTCGAGCCGAGACACGGCTCTTCCAATAGAGAAATATACAGTTTTTGAGTCGAGACATCACTTTTAGAAAACATTTTCGAGACCGGACAGCCATAAATATTGTCTCGTGCGCATCCCTAATGCCAAGTACATTTGTGTCTAAAAAAAATTTCTATGAATTCCACCAAAAGTGATTTCTTATGGTGCGTAATCACAAAAGAGACCTTTATATAGTACACTTTTACATACTCGAAATCTAGTACAGTGTTCTGAAATTGGTTATTTTATGTGTACTATATACAAATTCTATAGGGAAAATGTACATTATAGTATAGATTTTGAAAAAAGTATGTAGATATATATATATATATTTTAAAAAAAACGTTTATTATAAAGTACCTTAAAGGTCCGAAATAAATGTTAAGACGAATAATTATAATTTCATCTCAACTAAATCAATAAGTGTCCCTAAAGCATACCTAAGTTCGATGTACAGTATACTGAACAAATCCACTGAGGAGGTTAAGTACATATTTCAGTGAAGAAATAAAATACATTCCATTTTATTTACTTATTTATTTATTTCAATTCAAATTTCGTGGAAAGTTCATTGTAAAATATACACAAAAGATGGTGTGAAATGAAAGCACCTTTTACTACAGTTAGAGAAAGAAGAAAAGCAAACAATTTTATTGGCAAATATAGCGTTTTATGCTATCCTTTTTGTAACAATTAAACGCAGCTTTATTACAAGAGAATCAACAGATTTTTTATGGTTTTATGGTGAGTTTACAATTACTTTACAACCATGATATGATATCCGATGTTTTCTTTTCGTTATTACAATACTAAAAAAAAGTTATGTATCTTTTTTTTTTAATGTTCTATTCTAACACATAACAAACCGAGACTCTAATTTATTATTTGAGTTTTATTTACCAACTTCTATGGATTTAAAACAAAAGCCGACTATTTGAAAATGTTAACTTTATCTATTTCTTCAGTGTTTAATTAGTTTCCGGCTTGCAAGCTATGCTATTATAATATGGGAAACAAGTGCATAGCCAGAAATTTTTGTTGGGAGCGGCCATGCTTTTTGGGGGATAAGGTGCAACAGGCCCGTAGCCAGCCCAAAAATGTAGAGGGCAGAGTTGGCGTGGGTCAATAAAAACTTGACCCCCGATCCACTGACCCACAACCCACCCTGACCCACGACCCATAGTGACCCACTCTGACCCACCATGACCCACCACCCACCATGAACCACTCTCATCCAATGTGACCTATTCTGACTAACCAAAATCCATCGTCATCAACTCCGAACACGATCCACGGCCTCTTCTGTACTGACTAAAGAGTTTACATTTGAAATAAAACAAGACTGTGAAATCGTAACTAATCGGAGTTTGAATTTCTAGTCAATCTCTCAAGCACCACTCTGTTAGAATAACGGTGGATCTGACCTTTATGATATAAAATGGTAAAGTATTTGTCAGTGAGGAAGTTGAAACAGTCCGAGGTGGGGGGGAAATTAGTGTGTGACTAAAATATACTTGTACTAAGAGAGTATTCTTGCAAGTGTTAATTTCTGAACGCATTCCACAAGAAACTTCTATTCGCAGGAAAATACCCCTGTACATTATGGAAAAGGTTATGGTTTCTCAGTTCACAGTTTTTTTCTCACAAAAGACTAGAAAAATCAGTTTTTCATAGTGTGTAAACGTGCTTGGGTACCCTATGTGAGAGCATCTCCATAAAGTATGCTCATAATTGTAATTTGTGTAATCACTAAAATACCATGTTAAATTTAAGTTACAAATATGCATAATTACACTTATTATGAATATTTATTCAAAGTAGTTTACCTAAAGCAAAGAAGAGACTTACTAAAAATTAGGTACAAAGTTGAATAACACAAATAAGCTATTAGTAATACAAGTATACATTTTCCACAACTCGTCATTTTCCACCTTAAAACAAATCTGAAATCGGGTTTATTTCCTGTTGTTAACTTTTTCGTGGTAAATCATCCGCAGCTTGTTGCGTAGTGAAATATATATATATAATTCCATGTATCCGCCAATTCCCAGTTCTAGCTGTTTTATCCACTAGGAATATAAATAGCATTAAATTTCTTTACTGCAAAATAATTCCTGAAAATAAAACAACCAGTACTGACAATTAACGTCCACACATCGAGTGAGCGCGATAGTTACCATAGAAGGGTTGAATAGGTTCGTATCTGTTCCAAATCACTGCAAATCCCAATTTCAAATAACAACTAACAAACTTTATTTAGTGTAATTCAGTAACAAATAACATGTACGAAAGTTAGTAACGAAAGTTCTCCTTTGAAGTAAATCAATTCTCAAATATAACATCCAATGTGAAAAGTAACACACATTAACTTTTTTTTAAAGGATTTTCTCACTCGACACTCGAATTTTAGATATAAAATCCCCACTTTAAACGCAATAAAGTACTCTTATGAAAACGTTAAATAATATAGGAATTCTCTACCAATATGAATGACCAAGGTTAGCTACTGAAATTTAAATTTTTAGTTAAAAGCAAATCATCAAAAGGGTTTCATTCATATAGTCAAACCAAGGCATTTAATGGTTACGTATGGTGACCAATTCAAAGTTTCTTTCCTTTATTACTTTTTTTATTTCATACGAGACAATAAGGAAAGTGAAATGGAAGTTACTAATTCTAATATGACAAATTACCTTACATACCAGAAACTATTTCATTCATTTTCTTTCCCTTCTTTTTTTTTTTTTTTTTTTTCTCAGTCTCCAAACCTGTTTTCCTTCCTGAGCAATTTAGTGGTCAGATTTCTGCTTCAGTCTCCTTACAGCCATAATCCAATAGTTTCCTGTCTTCGTAGTTTAAATATCACCACCCCCATTTCACAATTCCCATTATCGTGCTTCGAACTCTACTCCTGCAGTACCTAAGTGAAAATACGCCCAGTGTTGTCAGATTCAGAATAACAGATTTCCCGCCCAAAGCCCTGAAATTTCCCGATCGCTTGCAAAAATTCCCGCCAAGAAAGAATATTAGTCATTAATTAAATAATTAATTAATCGTTAATTAATTAATCCTATTAATACCTTCAAATATTAATTAATTAATTAATTAATCGTTAATTAATTAATCCTATTAATACATTCAAATTAAAATCAAATAACTCTGAACAATCAATCAGAAGTACACCTTTATGTGGGAGAGAAATCTATTATAGGACCATCCTTCTATTTTCTATCTGTATTTTATTTGGTAGCCTATAGAGATAAATATATATTTGAATGTGTTTATGTGAACGTGCTAGGTACTTCCAGGTATTATATACTTCCCTCACTTGACCCTAAAATTCCGTGAATGACTGGCCATAACAAATAAAGTAAGCAAAGGGCAATAAACCCTTCTTTCTTCCCTCAGGAAACGGATATTGGCGTGATTAACAATCAGTTCTATTTGGTTCGGTTTATAAACTTCTCTTCCGGTTCTGGTTCTTTTTACCTTTAAAAACGCTTCCAATCCATGTATTATTCCATGTAAAAAGAGATGAACACAAGAAGTGATAAGAGACGACATGAAAAGGAAGAAAAGTTGACAGAATTTCCCATTTTCCAACAGAATTTCCCGCATTCCCGCCAATGCTAAGAATTGTCCGTTTTGCGGGAAATTTCCCGCCGTCTGACAACACTGAATACGCCGTCCGCTGGCTGAGCAGCAAGCAGCTGGCTGCAGCGACAACTAGCGACACACAGCGGAAAGCTCGCGCACTTCCACCACAGGTATTGCCAAGGTCACCCGGTTACGAATATCTCACGAACCTATTGCCATTTTAAAACGGAGATTTTATTAACAAACATTTTACATATTTTTATTTTTCGGCTAAACGCAACAAGCTGAACGATGTCTATCTTTCTTTAAATGACAGCCAAGAAATAACTAACTCGTCTACTTTGAGCTTGCCTAGCAGTGGACTATTAACATTGATGAACAACAAGTTAGACAATGTTTGAGCACTTAGTCTATTTCTAATATAAGTCATCTGTAAATTCATAAGGGGCAATCCCCGTTCGCACTCTGTCGTGGAAACTGATAATACTTCTACTCGATTTCTGCAACTTCTCATCGACAATCTGCTTGTGAGACTTAAGTGTGATAACGATTTTTCTTGATCAGTTTTGAAATACTCAGCAAGAAATATCATCTCTCTATCACCATACAACATCTTTTCCATATCGACCATGTCAGTTGGCAATGTCGACTCATGGAGAACAGAAACTTCATCTACCACGCCTTCGATAGGGAATCTTGTGAATAAATTATCAATTAAAACCTGATATACTGATGATTTCTTATTTGTTTATAAATTTAATTTTTGTAATTACACATGAAGGTTTGATGCCATTACCAAGTTCCCTCCCCTCTCAAGAAAGCGAAAGGGAATGAGGTTCCTGAAAAGTGTTTTGAGGTGAATGGGAATTTGCCTCCTTCTTCCCCTTCAATTACCACACTGCTGTTTGCCATGTGCCAAATTACGAGGAATTTCAATTAAATTATCTTAGTATAATTATTTCCTTGTTGAATTATCGATACTTTTCAGTGGGAAAAAGGATAAAATTTGAAAGTTCCAAATCAAGGTAAGTAAACCAACGTAAAGGGGAAAAAAGTGTAAAATTTTCCATATAATTATGTGTACAATCCAAACTTAAAAAATTTCCGTGTAATTAAGCTTGATGGGTTGATTGTCCTGTGCTGTTAGCGCTCCATATAATAAACATAAGCTTCATCAATTATTATAGTAGAAAGCAGTGGATATATGAAGCCAAGCACTGTATTTTTTATTTCTGATTTTTTTCTTAAATAAAATCGATCGTTTTCGATCATTTTTACAAACCAACTCACTACCAATTTTCCATATATAGAAAGTGCCCCCCCCCCTCCCACATATAGGAGAATTTTAAAAAATGCTAGGGCACATTCTGTTTATTTTCAATACACTGAATTTCAGCTCCGTAAGTTTAACGGCGTGGGAAATACTAATTTTTTTCGCAAAAATTCGGATCCTCACTACCTCCTTAGGATATTATACATTAGAATGAAAGCAATATAACATACAAGTTTGGATTAAGGCCTAACTATATACCAAAAGTAATTTCATTTGACTTGGCAATTTCACCGTGATGATCAGGCACACATAATTACATTCATTTTTCTATATAATAATTTATATATTACAGTTATTCAAAAATGTATTTTTTCCAGTAGTTAGCTCCTCTAAAAACTCACAGGTCCCGAAAGCCAAGTAGTAGTATAAGTCCTATTGCTATTATTACAATTAAAAATATCAATATCCAAAAGTGACTGAAGTTCTTTTTTTTCACTTGTTAGATTTACTCACATCAGGTAAGTAGACAGAAACAAGTGGAAAAGAAAGGGAAATGAAGATCTTGAAAGTAAAATGGAGACAAATTTACCAGTCTTCAGAATATACTGTCTACAATGCAGTGAGCAGAGTTGGTCGGTAGATCATACTGAGCCGGTAGGTCGCAGTGGGTCACGGTGGGTGGTGGGTCACAGTGGGTCACATGCTGTTGACCCACGGCCCACTGACCCACTCGGAAAACTTGACCCACTGACCCATTCCATCTCTTGTATAGGGAGCCCGGTAGAAGTTAGGGGGGGGACGATCCAACCATATTATAGTTCATCACTATATTATAGTTCATTTGCAAGCCTACCGTGAAAATTTTAGGGGCCAACAAAAATTTAGGGGAGCCTGCCCCCCAGACCCTTTGGATACGGGCCTGGGGTGCAATACTATAATCATGTACGTTTATGTATTATTGAACTTGTATTATTCTGCACCTGAAAAGACGGTATCATCCTCATCATCATCATAGGTATTCTGCCATTATTGACAGGTCACTTCCTGCAACTGAGAAGTTTCCATGCTCCACGGTCTTCTGCTAACCGCTTCCTCTCCGCGTACGATCTTTGTGATGTCGTCCATTAACTGTAGCCTTCTTCACCCTCTCCGTCTTTTTCCTGCCACTGTACTCTTTAGCAAGTCCCTAATGATACAGTTCCTTCTTAGTCTGTGTCCCAACCAGTTCCTTCTTCCTCTTCTTAATAATATCTAAAATTGTTTTTTTCTCCCCCACCGTTTCTAAGACCATTTCATTTGTTTTTTCGTTTGACCCAGCTAATTGTCCCCATTCTTCTCCACACCAACATTTCGAAAGCTTCCAATCGTTTTTCATCATTTTTGCGTAATGTCCATGTTTCTGACCCATACAGTACGATACTCCACACGAAGCATTTTGTGAGTCTTTTACTCAACTCTTTCAAAAATACGTGAGCTTCTTTGTGGCTAAGCAGTTAGTCCCTTTGTCGTGGGAAATCCGGGTTCAATTCCCGGCGGGAGCTCATGTGTTTCGGATTCCACTTTAATGAGTTGGTTCACATCTCATATAGCCTCGCTGCTGAACGGGACGTTAAGCCCAAAACCATCATCTTCTCTTTCAAAAGATGATAAGTAATTGTAAAATACTTCCATCTATATTTTCAAATTTTTTTTTTTAAAAAAAGGATAGAACTAGATTGTTTTTACAAAAAAAGAATATACATCAAATTTTCATGCTACATCAATCATTTCCCTGTTAAACATGTATATTTTAATTGCGAAAATGTGCAAATGTATGAGTTAGAAAGATTTTTTTGAAGGCGGTGTCCCGACTAAGTAGACCACCCGTGCCCCTGATGGAAAGTCTTGTAGAACGGCTTTGGCCGTCCTCCTGTTGACACGTATCAGACAGAAGCGGCTCAAGAGGGAAGTCACTCTGGTAAAAATCAGATTTATCATTTTCTGATTTTCATCATTCTGATTTTCTGGTTTTCAAAATCAGATTTGAAACTCGGAGAATAAAGGTTTTGTAGTGTATTAATGGTTCTACACAATAATTAGTACATAAAAAAGGTTTGTTCTTTTAATTCAAAGCGATAAAGCTTGAATTTTTAATATGACTTTTCTGACAAGCGTCTCTGGTTCAGAGTAAAAATGGTAACAGATATTGAGAAGTGGTTTCTTGGTATGAATTCAGTGTCCTAAATATACATTCCGTATCGGCTTTCTTAATCACATTCAAACTAGAAGTGAGGGGCGCGGTGGCTCAGTGGTAGAGCGTTCACCTCCGGTGCATGGGGGCCCTGGTTCGATCCCAGCTCGCGCCGTGTAGACTTTGTGGTGGACAAACACCGTGCTCGTGGGTTTTCTCGGGGTTTTTCCGCTTCCTCCCACTTTTCACATTCTACCATTTTCATTCATTTCTCATTATCACCGTCTTCTTTAGCCTAACCGGCATAATCGTGGGACGTAAAACTCAAATATTTAGGGATGCGCACGAGACGAGTCGAGACAGGATTTTTCTGACAAAATTCGAGTCGAGACACGGCTCTTCCAATAGAGAAATATACAATTTTCGAGTCGAGACATCACTTTTACAGCACATTTTCAAGACAAGACAGTCACAAATCTTGGTTTTCGTGCGCATCACTACAAATATTTCATTTCAAATTGGAAGTGGTAGAAGGCAACCATTACCGGTTTGAACCTTCATCACCATGGAACTAAAACGGTAACACAGTAAGAAATGCTTCGATGAAATGAAATCAGCACCCCAAGAATAGATGGGATTTTTTTTTTTTTTTTTTTTTTTTTTTAAGATTTTGCATCCAACCATAGGGTAGGCATTTAAGTGGTGAGTGCGTACTCGGCCTTTCGGCTTAACGGATTAAAAGGATTATGAATTAGATTTCTAGGCTGTCAGTATCTAAGACATTTAACCCATCACGTAGATGAGGGATTGCGTCCCTCGGCGAGCACACTATTCGATAAAACGGAAGGAAGAAAGGATTGGGGAAGGAAGGAAGCGACCTGGGACTTGTATTTTATGTACTATACTGGCATTTGACTGGTGTGAATAACGAAAACCCAGGAAAATCCTCAATCAAGGTAGCTGGCCTGAAAAAGCTGGTACTTTTTCTACCGAGTGTCCCCACCAGGAATCGAACCCGGGACCGTTCGCACCAAAGGGGAGAGCGTTGGCGACTACGTCACGCGGGGCCACGACGAATTAAAAGGATTTAGGAACAAAGTTGCTGTTTTTTTCTACATGAGATAAAAAAAAATATTACGTATTTGTGAAATTTTTCTTCCAAAAGACATTGAATGAATAAGATATTTGAATTGCACAGACGTTTGTTGTCAAAACAAATTTAACAATTTTTTCTTAATAACATTTTTAAAATGGCCCAATTCTCTGCCGCACCCGGTACAAATTGTTAAATATAAGTCATTTAATATATTTTTGCCCTTAGGTTGAAGCGTTAAAACTGTATTATTATTATTATTATTATTATTATTATTATTATTATTATTATTATTATTATTATTATTATTATTATTATTATTATCATTATTATTATTATTATTATTATTATTATTATTATTATTATTATTATTATTATTATTATTATTATTATTATTATTATTTAGCGATTTGACTTTCTTTCTGATGCGTCAGCGGTGCAACTTTTTCATTCGCCATTTTAATTATGTATGACTATAGCCAGCAACGAATTATACACCCTCTACATGTTGAAAACATTTAATACCACACTTAAATAAAAAAAAGAAAAAAAAAACTAATTCCCTTGTAGATTTAATTATTGCAGAGAAGTGTAAAATGACACCATTGTACGTGAATTATTTTTTACGAAATGAAATTTCGTTACTGTATACATACACATACATTCTACATTGTACTTGATGTTATGTCGTGTAATTCAAGGGAAGGTCTTTGCGTAAAGTGATAAAGTGGGCGCTGGTTGGATTGTACGCATCCGAAACCACCGACTGAGACAGCTGAATCCATCTTCTTGGCACCCTCGACTGCCTGACAGGAAGAGCTCACTGCCCAGAGAGAGAGACCGAGAGAGACAGAGAGATGCTGTCTCATCTGGCGCTCTGGTTGGACTTTGGCCAGGAATTGTAGAAATGGTGCCACGCTACTAGGCAGTGGCTATCTATTCTCTCTGCAATGACATCAATTGCTTCATGGTTTGATCTCAATGGCCGCGGGGGGAGGCGGAAAAACTACCTACAGAGAAGATGCGAATTCTTTTCTTGGAGATGGAAGAAAGATTCAAAGATCTTGACAAGCTCTCTCGATGCTCTTTTCAGCCCATGTAGATAAACTTTCCCATTAAGTATCATCGACTCAATGTTCTCTGTCTTAATGGTTCAGTAAACATTATCAATTTCAATTGGAAGAATCTGAGATTTTAATTTTGTTCTAAGAAATCTCAAAAAAACACGTTTATAAATGTCTAGAATATAATAAAAATATTATAACAATGACTACTTCTGAAGTTTCTTTTTTTAGGGATACATTATGGCTCATTGGTCAAGCGTTTATCTCTGGTGTGTGTTGTCCCTGGCTCGATTCCCGGTTGAGTAAGTTTGTAGTGGACAACATCGTGTTCTTGACTTACCACGCTTTCTCTCGCATTCTCATTCCACCAATTCTTTCATCATCATTCACTTGCCTTAATTATTCCGTCTCCCTTAGCCTAAATGAGATATTTGTGGTACGTTAACATTCAAGCACACGTGGCTATTTTTTGCCGTAACCACTCGCGGTACTGCGATTCCCTTACTGAAAATAACTGCCCGTAGATTGTTACTTTAAAGGTATTTCACTTAGAAATTTTTACTCCAGTATAACCTATATACAGATGGTGATCAGAAAAATGGAATCAACTGTAGTTGGCAACACGTCAGATGTATGGGTTGACAGTGGTGTCGTGGCGCCCGCAGCACCGGACCGCTCGTGGTGGTGTGTTAGGTCGGTCTCCATACTACGTCAAGCGCAGTGGAACAGCAGTGTCCAGCGGCTGCAGCAGACGGAGGTAGTGTAAAATGGTAAACCTCTCAGATTTTCAAAGAGGGCAAATTGTTGGTGCGCGGTTATGTGGAGTGAGTGTGACCGCAGTGGCTACTGTGTTAGGTGTGTCGCGTGGGACAGTGTCGAAAGTGATGACGGCCTACACAACACACGGGAAAACCACATCGGGGAAGCGGAACAGTGGGCGGAAGAAAATCATGAGCGACAGGTCACGCCGGATATTAAAGCGCTTTGTCACGCAGAATCGTCGTGCCACTGCGGAGCAAGTGACGGAGGAACTCAATCAGCACCTCCCCACCCTGTTTCGACAATCACAGTCCGCCGCGAATTACATGACATGAACTTACGGGGTCGTGTTGCACGGGCCAAACCGCTCATCAGAGACCATAACGCTTTCGCACGCCGCAAATGGTGCTGCGACCATACAACTTGGACCGTTGAGGACTGGAAACATGTGATATGGTCGAATGAGTCATCCTTCGCCCTATTCCCAACCACGGGCCGTGTTTACGTGTGGAGAACGCCCAAAGAAGCTTATGAACTGCAGTGTCTCCGCCCAACTGTGAAACATGGCGGCGGCTCGGTGGTGCTGTGGGCCGCCATATCATGGTTTTCATTGGGTCCTGTGGTCACACTTAGCGGACGAATCACTGTCAACGATTATGTCGCAACTTTAGGAGACCACTTGCATCCTATGGTCCGGATGTTGTTCCCGGACAATGACGCCATCTTCCAGGATGATAATGCATCCATTCACACAGCTGGCGTTGTTGCAGCGTGGTTTGAGGAACATCGGGATGAAGTTCAACACCTCCCCTGGCCCGCCCAACCCCCAGATCTCAACATAATTGAATATCTGTGGGCCGTCTTGGAAACACGACTCCGGCAACGATTTCCAGCTCCATCCTCTCTCACAGAACTAGCCGATGCCTGCACGAGGAATGGTGTTAAATTCCACTTGCTACCATTCACGACCTCTATGTCTCAATCACACGTCGCATCAAGGCTGTTCTGAAGGCAAAAGGTGGCCCGACACCATATTAATCTGGTAAATTGCGATTTCGTTCAGGTGTTTCCATTTTTCTGATCACCATCTGTATCTATTTGTTAAAAAAATCAAGAAAGTTTCGTAATTGTTTTTGTGCGAGCGCCAAAAGTGTCTTTTGCAAATATGTTGAAATTGAAAAAAAGCTATTTTTTTTAAACGTAAGCACACGTGGTGAGGGGGTTTGCCGCACTTCAGAAATTTCCTCTCCTCGTAATCTCTAATAATATTTTCCAAAAGCTCTCTTTATTCTTACTTGAATCTACGTATGCAAAAGTAGATTATACTAAATGAAAACACATGAAACATTTCAATGTAAACACATTTGGAAAACTAATGTATTTGTAGGTTCATCCACATCACTACACACGGAATCTGCATAACCTTCACGATCTGATGTAGGAAACGATGGTTGTGCTGGTTCAACTATGTCTTTACCTTCAACTTCATCTCCTATTGTTGAGTTAAACAGTTCTAAAACCCGTCTCTGCTCTTCTTCATACTTCATTTCCATCACGGGGCCACGGTGGCTCAGTGGTAGAGCGTTCAACTCTGGTGCATGGGGCCACGGGCTCAAACCCTGCTCCCGCCAAGCGAACTTTCTGGTCAGCAAAGACCGTGTGCGTGTGTTTCCTCGTGGTTCTCCTGTTTCCTCCTACTTTATTCATTCCATTATTTTCATTCATTTCTCATCTTCACCGTCTCCTTTAGCCTATTCGGCATAACCGTGGGCCGTAAAACTCAAAGATTTAATTTCATTCGCATCACACATATAAGTATAGTATGATCATCAAAAAATAGAAACGCATGCACACTCAGTGAAGGCCTTTCCCCGCAAAATGTTTTCTTTCCTCAACGAAAGTTCACAGAAAACTGAGCGGGCCATTTAAAAGCAGAAGGAAAGAAATAAGTTAGATACAAGGCGCTTCAACTACGAGCATAAAGCTATTGTAAAGTAATCACTTTTTTTCCTTAAAATGCAGGGAATCCCGGCTAGTGCGTGTGGTTAACAACAATTTCATTTATTTCATTTTTTCTTACGTTTTTTAAAGATTAGTTTACGATTATAGTCCGAGGATAACGGAGACGATAATGCTGATAATGAACAAAATAGTGAAATGAGGAAGTAGGAGAACCTCCACAGTGCTCGCCGACGACAAATACCACTTGGCGAGAGTTGGGATCCAACCAGAGACTTAACACTGCAGAGGTAAGCACTCTGCCCCTGAGCTACTGCGGCCCGTATTCTTCATCTTCTGAAACACATTTTGAAACTTTAGAATATTGTAACTAAAAAAAATGCAAAGACGAAGCATGCATCAATCGATAGAAGTTATTCAGCTGAACAAAATGTTATGGATGACAGTAAATCCTCATGCTTACTTACTTCTCCATGCTTACTGTAAATCCTCATGTTTACTTTCTGATGCTTACTGTAAATCCTCATGTTTATTTCTCGATGGTTACTGTAAATCCTCATGTTTACTTTCCGATGCTTACTGTAAAACCTCATCATTACTTTTCGATGCTTACTGTAAATCCTCATGCTTACTTTTCGATGCTTACTATAAATCCTCATGTTTACTATTCGATGCTTGCTGTAAATTTTCATGTTTACTTCTCGATGTTTGCTGTGAATCCTCATGTTTACCATTCGATGCTTGCTGTAAATCCTCATGCTTACTTCTCGATGCTTGCTGTGAATCCTCATGTTTACTATTCGATGCTTGCTGTAAATCCTCATGCTTACTTCTCGATGCTTGCTGTGAATCCTCATGTTTAATATTCGATGCTTGCTGTAAATCCTCATGTTTACTTCTCGATGCTTGCTGTGAATCCTCATGTTTACTCTTCGATGCTTACTGTAATTCCTCATGTTTACTATTCGATGCTTACTGTAAGTCCTAATGCTTACTTCTCGATGGTTACTGTAAACCTTAATGCTTACTTTTCGATGGTTACTGTAAATCCTCATGCTTACTTCTCGATACTTACTGCAAATCCCCATGCTTACTTACGATAACTAAAGTATCCATGAAGATGAAAATGATACTAAAAGATACATTAATGAAGTCTTTTGTCTTGTGTTACTAGCAAGACTAGAGAACATAGCGCAGTGAATTCTTAAAGGTGGCGCAAAAATCGTTGTATCATAAAACTTGGTGAAACGCTTGCATTATCTATCTTCAGCATTATTATAAAAGTAGAATGCGCTGCCTTTTATTCTTCGATTATAGTGAGGTGCGAAAAGTTTATACCCAGTGATGTTTACCATACCCATCTAGCCGATATTTCCGAAACTGCTATTCAAGAATGTGGATTCCAACTTCTGTTTCATCCATCCTTTGAGGAATAGAGCGGATGGAGAAGAAGCTGGAATCCACACTGTTGAATTGCAGCATAGGAGAAAGCATTTCGCTGAGTATCGTAAACATCATGTCTCGCTCGTAGACCTTGCAGGTCATGTCAAATGTGTCAAATGTGTTCTTGGATCTCATAAAACCTTTTTTACAGGATTTGCGAGAGAACAAAATAAACCTTTCGCGTAGCACTCTTGAAGACCAAACAGATGACGTCATGACTCCCACTAACCTGAGGAGCTTCTTCTAATCACACATGTGATGTGTTTTGCAATGCATGTCCGACTAAACAATAAAAGATCCATTACTAATACATATTAAATGAGCGTTTTAAAACAATATACCATAAATACCAAAATGATTAAAAGAGCACAGCCGAGGGACTTAAAACTGACAGATTTCACTTATTTTCATAATTTAGAAGTATATCGCAGGGGCGTCATTTCAGACTTCGCTTGGGGGGGGGGCAAGAGCACCACCGACATAAGACTTTCATGTTTTGTAGTAGTATATTAGTATACAACTGATTAAAGTATATGTGTTCCTCAAACTCTTGGGGGGGCATTGCCCCCTCCTGCCCCCCTAAATGACGCCCCTGATATCATGGCTCACAATGGAGAAGGGAACATTCTTATTAACTTGTAAGCATATATGGGACAGGAGTTACATATTAATTTGGAATTTTAAGGATGTCCACCGGAAATTGAATAAGAACCTCCAATACCTAAAGCGCGTACGTAATCCTTATAGACATGAAGAAACTCTTACGATAAATGATTTGTCCTTATGTTTCTTTAAATATCTATATATTTCCTTCGGATTAATTTGGAAATCACAAATCATGTCATCCATTTGTAAAGCAAATAATCTTCTTTATATGTGTTTTAAATTTTCCTGTTATTGAAAATTATTTATTAAGAAATAAGTTTTCATATGAAGGCGGAAGTATTCAAAACAATAAGTCTATTGAATTCCTATTTAATAGACGGAAATTACTTCTTTAGATGTTTTAGAGGATTTTTTTTTTAAAAAAAAGCTTTTTCTTTTCAATTATATATTATAATTTCCCAAAATTCTGCTGTGATGCTAAAAGGAGTAGTAAAGTACTTGAATTTAAGGCAAAGGACGACCAATGCCGGGTTCTAACAACTCTTAATTGACTCTGTTGAGTTGATGAATGCACAAAAAAAAAGCCAATGTTGTTTTATTCTGCGTAAGCGTCCATAGAAATCCCGCCCTTTCTAAAAGTAGGGCGTATTTGAACCCATGACTTTCGCCCTTTGGTTTCGTTTCTTTTCATCTATTGATTTTCCATTCTCTCTCTCTCTCTCTCTCTCTCTCTCTCGTTCTGTCTTAGATTTCTCTTGCCCCTCTCATCCTCCCCTCCCTCCGTTGGGGCTGTGTTTGGTTCTCTCTTTTTGGCTCTACACTTCTTTGCCTTTAATATGCTTGATAGGACTTGGTTCCATTAGCATTGCAAAGCAAGTCTTTTCCTTAGCACTCCTTAGAGCGTTTTTTTCTTCTTCTTTACTTTCTTTTTCTTCTTTACTACACCACAATCTCTACAGTTCAACAAGCTCACCACTAACACACAACTGAAAAAAAGAAAGCCTCCCTTGCCTCTCTCTCTCTTTTCTATTGATTCGTTCTCTGCATATCATTAGTGGCGATTCTTTTAGGTTAGTTACTTTTTCTTCGCCATTCACACAATGTGCTTCTCTTTACCAAATGTGCAAACATGAAACTTGGACCGGGACAAAAATATTGAAAATGTTACATTATACTTCACTGCTTCAGACTGTTAGAATACGCTGAATAAAAAAATAAGGCCATTAAGATGACCTTATTTGGTTTTACATATTTGAACCTGGCGTAGCAGTTTCTGCCATTCGACTCAAACGGCATTTTTATACTAATCAGTCCCAGAGCCGGCTCTAACATATGTTGTGGAACACGTGCGTTTGTACTGGGTGCCAAGTTTCGAGTGCTGGCAAAATTTATCCATAACTACATTATTTAAAATAAATATTCCTTGTTGGAAACAGACTTCATGATAATGGTAGTTACATTTACTAAGCTGACCTTCTATTTGAATACTACATTCACAAATCATGTTTAGGTTGCATTAGTTTAATCTCACATGGAGAGTGCTAAAGCAAATGGTTAAATAAATCCCAGCATCAATTGCTTGATTGTTGTCAAATACAAGAACTCAATTGTCAAACAGTAGCGAACACCTGTTCCATTTTGTTAGTTATCACAATTTTTGGTATGAAAACTAGTCTTGGCTTTGTCACAAACAAGTTTCTTATCATTGAAGGTGGAGACAAGATTAAAAAAAATTAACAGATGTTGAAGTGAAATCAAGAAATAAAGATAAAGGAACTACTTACACTGGAATTAGAAACTGAATATTGAGCTTGAAACTCGATATTGAATTCTATAAAAAGGATTACCATCTTCCTGGTGCAGGTGTGTTTCCTTTATCTTTCACGAACATAATAGATTATTATTTAAAAGTCTTCATCCCGGCGAAATTAAAATACCACTAATTTTACAGAAATTATGTGATATCTTCATATAGATAAAAGATAATCGAAATGTGGAACAAGAGCGCCCTAGACAATATTATTTTACATGAGAAACCGTTATCAAGACTCACTTATCTGCTTTCGATTTCGAGCCATTTGGAAAATCGGCATTTATTTTCGCGTTTCTAAACAGCTGAAAACGGAAAGCCACTAGGTGACTTGTGATAACGGTACCTCACGCAAAATAATATTGTCTAGGGCGCTCTTGTTCCATATTTCAATTATCTTTTATCTATTTGAAGATATGACATAATTACTGTTGTATTAGCGGTATTTTAATTTCGCCGGGATGAAGACTCTTTAAGAAAGAAAAACGAAGAGATTGTATTTGTAGTATTTACGTCTTCCTGAGTGCAAGTGCCCTTTTGCTCCACTTCGTTGTTCATGGTGGGGTAGCACACTTAAATTCGTGGTTTTTAAAATTTGTTCTTCCTGGAGAATGGTGGGGCGGCAAATGATTTTCCTGTACGGGACAGCAAATTGCCTAGGGTCTATTCCTGGTCAGTGTATCCTTCTGTTGCATTATAACTCTCGGAAACCTATCTGACTTAAGTGAAACTTGATAAATTCCTCTTCTTAAACCTTCGGAAGCAACTTTATTATTTGAGGTTAAAATCCATCTAAAGTAAAGGGGGGTGAAATAGGTTAAAAATCTATCCAATCTTCCACACTTGCTCCACGTGGACATAGGAAACAATTTTCCACTGAAAAAAAAAAAAAAAACGAACAAATTATTTGACTTTGATCGAACATAGTGAATATTTTTATTAGGCGCAGGAACCCCAGAGCAAAAGTCTCGTAAAAAAAAAAAAATCATTTCAGTTTTCTTCACTCAATTATGATTTCTTCAAGTTTCAAATTTTCGACAGTGACAACATAATCCTAACTTTTGTACAGATTAAAATAAAAAAAATTACATTTTCAAGGAAGTTGAGTTGATTTTAGTTTAGCGTCCCGTTCAGCAGCGAGGCTATATGAGACGTGGACCTACTGATTAACGTGGAATCCGAACCACATGAGCTCCATTTTAAAGGAAGTATGGGCTTACTGTTTAGCGACTTTCAAAACATCCTCTGGTGACAATAATTGATAACATTGAATGAAATCTTTTAGTTTAACGTCCCACTGTTATGGTTATTAGGCTTACGGAAACGGATGATTAAAACAATGATGATAGATGAATTGATGGAATGAGAAAGTGGGAGAAAACGGAAGAATCTCGAGAAAACTTAAGGTGATCCATTAACATTTTTTGTGAACGGCCACACACGGACAGAAAGAGCAAATATATGTAAGGGATTCTGTAAACCGAATACCGTAAAAGTACCCACCAGTGGCGGATCTAGAAAGTAGAAACTGGGCGGACCAGCCAGAACCCACATTATGATAGATATGTATCATGAGTGCACGAGTCATGCAGAAATTTCCAACTTTAACCTTCTCTCGATGAATATTATGGCTAGTTTGGGTGTTGATATTGGGGACCTCAAGTATTGTTTTCCACATTGCATAGCAGAAAAACTGCAGGATGTCCCGGAAGTAGGTATATACCCTGCATTGAGCAAGTATATCATTCTAGTTTATAGGTTTATTGGCTTTGGCTGTTCTGAGTTTAAGATATAAGTAAAAAGATTATTTGTTCTTACAAATAATAAAGAAACTATGTCTACCTGATGGGTAACAATAAAAATGATATAAAAAAAACAATACGTTGATCAGTACAGGATTGTACACCTACTTTTGGGCCACCCTGTATATCTCATGTTTCAAAAAAATCCAATAAAAATTGAAAGGCAACGTTTTTTACCACTCAAAAAACTGGGGAGGGGACTATGTCCACTGGTCCCGTACTAGATCCGCCACTGATACCCACTAAGCGGGTTGTATCTATTGTTACTTCATTTTCCTACCATTAACACACGTCAGAGATGGACTGGGTCGGTGAGTCAGTGGTTCAAGTAGGACAAGATTTGTGAGTGGGTCAGTCAATCATGGCTCAACATGACGTAACTCACTGCGAGACACTCTGACATACCACCCACGGTGACCCACTCTGACCCACCGACCCATTCTGACCTACCGATCCACTCTGAGCCCCGATTCATTCTGCTCGGTCCACTGCAAACAGCATCTTCTGAACATTAGTGAATCGGTCTACGTTTCACTTTTAAGGCCTCCATTTTTCTTCCTTTCTCTTTGGTATCTATTAAAAAAAAGTTAAGGCCCTTTTGGAAAAACTGAAATGAAATATTCAAGTTTTACGTCCCACGATTATGCCGGTTAGGTTAAAGAAGACAGTGATGATGAGAGATGAGTGAAATGAAGAAAGTGGGAGGGAACGGAAGAAAGTGGGAGGTAACGGAAGAACCCCGAGAAAACAGACGAGCACGGTGTTTGTCCACCACAAAGTCCACACAGCGAGAGCTGGGATCGAACCAGGGACCCCAAGTACCGGAGGTGAACGCTCTACCACTGAGTCGCCGCGCCTCCAGGCACTTCCGGTTATCAATACTTGTAACTGTAATAATAGCAATATGACTTAATACTTGGCTTTTCGGACATAGTCACTGAGTTTCTAGAGGAGCTAAGTACTGAAAAAAATCTTTTTGAATCACCTGTAATATATGAATTATTATATAAAAGACATTGAATGTAATTATGTATGAGTGATCATCACTGTCAAATTGCAAAGCCAAATGAAATTACTATTCGTACATAATTAGGCGTTAATTCAAACTGGGATGTTATCATATAGCTTTCACATATCCTAAGAAAGGCGTCCGAATTTTTGCGAAAAATTGAGTATCTCATAAGCCGTTCAACCTAGAGAGCTAGTATATTAACTTTCTGTTAAAAATAAACAGAACATGTCCTACTATTTTTTTTAAATTCTCTTTTATTGAGGGCATTTTCTATATATTGGAAATTGGCATAATGAACAAACTCCATGGCTCTGGGTAAGTAGAGTAACAAATAAAACACAGTTCTGACCAGAGCAGAATGAAATATATTAAAAACTGTAACACGTTGTAAGTATAGTTTTTAATATATTTTATTCTGCTCTGGTCAGAACTGTGTTTTATTTGGAAATTGGCAATGCGTTGATTTGTAAAAATAATCGAAAACAATCGATATTAGTTGAGAAACAAATTGAGAAACAATTATTAATTGAGAAACAAAAACTACAGTGCTTCACATTTTAAATCTACTGCTTTCTATTATAATAATTGCTGAAGCTTGTGTTTGTTATATGGAGCGTTCAGAGCATAACACAATCAAACCATAAAGTTGTGAGAAAAATGGACAAAATTTGTAGTGCAAGCATAATTATATGGACATTTTAAATTTGTACGGCATGCTTAATGATATGGATAATTTTAGTTAGTTTTTTTTTTTCTTGTTTGCGTTGGTCTACTTTACCTTGCCTTCAGATTTTCAAATTTCATCCTATTTTCTACCGAAAAGTATCTGTAATTAAACAAGGAAATAATTAGATATCATAATTAATTTTAAATTCAATTTGGCCGATGACAAACACTTTACCATTTTATATCGTAAAGGTCAGATCTACTGGTATTATAACATAGTGGTGCTCGAGTGATTGGCCTTAGAAATTCAAACTACGGTTAGTGATGATTTCACAGCCTTGTTTTATTATTAGTGTCAGCTCTTTAGTCAG
This sequence comes from Thermobia domestica, assembly GCF_964235325.1. Lineage (NCBI taxonomy): Eukaryota > Metazoa > Arthropoda > Insecta > Zygentoma > Lepismatidae > Thermobia > Thermobia domestica. Next base: position 197,023,553 of record NC_137467.1, read on the forward strand.
TGGAGAGCAGAGTATGGATCATGGGTCAAAGTTGATGACGATGGGTTTTGGTGGGTTGAAGTTGGTCACAATGGGCCAGAGTGGTTCATAGTGGGTGATGGGTCAGAGTGGGTCACGGGGTGTGGTGGGTTACGGTGGGTCAGAGTGCGTCACGGTGGGTGGTGGGTCATGGTGGGTTGTGGGTCATGGTGGGACGTCGGTCATTGTGGGTGGTGGATCGTAGGTTAGACTGGATCGTTCGTCACGATGGGTGGTGGGTCAACTTTTCATTTACCCACGCCATCTCTGAACCTAGCAGTGACACACATACTCCAACCAGTAACACTCATACTCTTACCAGTGACACACGTACCGGTAATTCAACAGTGACATTCGTTCTCCTACCAGTGACACACATACTTCAAACAGTGACACACATACTCCTACCAGTGACACTCATAATTCTAACAGTGACACACATAGTCCTACCAGTGACGCACTGATACTTTTATCAGTGATACACGTAATTCAACAGTGACATTCATATTCCTACCAGTGACATTCATACTCCTACTAGTGGCATAATACTACTACCAGTAACACACATACTTCTAACGGTGTCACACATACTTTTACCAGCGACACGCATACTTTTACCAGTGACACTCATACTTCTAAGAGTGACACACATAGTCCTACCAGTGACACACATACTCCTAACAGTGACATCTGCCAGTGACATTCATACTCCTCATACTCCTTATAGTGACTCAGATAACACTTCAAGATAATGTAAAAGATAAGTTTTCTTGCAAATGGAATCACCTAATCATTAAGTGCTACAGGGGTCTATTGTACATATATAAGCTTACAATCTTCTGGAGAACAAGATTATGAAGATCTTCGTTATAAAAAGTGACAGCAAAGGCCCTGAGTGGTGTTGAACGAACAATAGCTTAGAGAACATCTTTTGTTAAGTTCCAAAGGGCACAGTAAAAAAGAGACTAGATTATGAAAGAGACAGGCCTTTCTTTATGTTCTTATTTTTAAATTAGAATATATAAAAAGAAGAGGCACGAGCCGCCCCTATTACCTATGTAGATGCGTCGAGTTGAATACGTCGTTAAGTTTCGTCCTTGTGTGACATCAAGGGTCCTCCATTAGGAGCCATGACGCGAGAAAGATGGCGACAAATTATCTTCAAGAAATGTCGGATTGCTACATTAATAACCCGTTGCTGGGTTACCCGGAGTTGTCATGATTCCTGGAGCCAACTGCCGCGGGAGTCATTCCTTCCGTCGTTGATGGGGAACTGCCAGAAGGATTTTATCTGTGCAGATTGCTGCATTTCCAGTGTTGCCATCTCTGTACTCTAATTTAAGCAGTCTGAAAAGATCAATTTCCTTATTCACCTTCCAAAATGGCAATAATAAATATAGAAATATACAATAAATTAATAAGAGAATTCGGGGTAGTAGAATGCTTACCTCTGGTGCGTACGGTTTGATTCCAACTCGTACTATGTTAACTTTGTGGTAGACAAACACCGTGTATGTGTGTGGATTCTCCCGTTTCCCCCCACTTTCTTTATTCTACCATTTCATTGGCTATTATAATCAACTCTCTTAGGTTTCGTGTATAATTCAGAAGCGGAGTGGGTCAGTGGATCCTGGGTCAACAGGACGTGACCCACTGCGAACCACCACCCGCCGTGACCCACTCTGACCCACCGACCTACTACGATCTACCGACCCACTCTGCTCAGTGCATTGTAGACAATATCTTCTGAACACTATTGAATTTGTCTACGTTTTACTTTCAACAAAACCTCCATTTTTCATTATTTTCATTTGTACCTATTTATTTACTTAAGATGAGTATATCTAAGTGAGAAAAAAACTTCAGGCACTTTTAGATATTGATATTTGTAATTGTAATAATAGCGATAGGACTTACTACTTGGCTTTCGAGACACGGTTGAATTTTACACTGTTTTTCCCTTACGATGGCTTACTTTACCTTGATTTGAGACTTTCAAATTTCATCTGTGATTCATGGAAATAACTATATAGCCTATGGTAATTAGATTGAAATTCATCGTAATATGGTCCATGACAAACACTTTACCATTTTATATAGTAAACGTTAGATTCACAGGTATTGTAACATAGCAGTGCTTGAGCGATGAGGGTCCCGGGTTTGATCCCAGCTCCCGCGAACTGAACTTTGTGGTGGACAAATACTGTGTGCGTGGGTTTTCTCGGGGTTCTCCCGTTTCTTCCCACTTTCTTCATTCCACCATTTCATTCATTACTCATCATCACCGTCTCATTTAGCCTAACCCACATAAACGTGGGACGTAAAACTTAAATATTTCATTTCATTTTTTTCATTTTGAGCGATGGACCGTCGAAATTCAAACTACGATTAGTGATAGTTTCACAGCCTTGTTTTATTACAAGAGTAAACTCTTTAGTTACTGGAGAGGAATGTGTGGATGATGGGTCAGAGTTGATGACGATGGGCTTTGGATCAGAGTGGGTCATGTTAGGTGGAGGGTCAGAATAGGTCATGGTGGGTTGGGTCATGGGTCAAGTTTTCATTGACCCACGCTATCTATAAATCGAGGGACGTTAAAACAAAAAATATCACTTCATTAGAGAATCAATAAAAAAAAAATGTTTTATTCGTCTTGATCAATTATGCAAACCTAATCCCATTTCATGAATTGAAGCGAGCGTAGGGAGCTTTTGTCATTCGACTCAACCGCATTTATGTCTCCATCTGTCTATTCCAACTCTTGTAAAATTTATCGGATTTTAGTCAGAACTAGCTCTTGACTTTACCCAACTTTTCAAAATAACCCTGTTTAAATTCATCAAGAATAATGGAGAAAGGAAGCAATATACTCCATGTTGCAAGTTCAACATTCAAAAGAATTTTGCAGTACAAAGTACCCGAGGGTATTATCTGATATTTTCTTCAGATTATTTCAATCATTTCTATTGGTTGCGGATAAAATAAACGAGAAATAAGTAAGTAAAAGTGGGTAAGTTACTCTCAATTATCAAAATTTTTAATATTTAAATACAGTGATTTTTTTTCTTATTTTTGAAATGTATACAACTCAATGCGAAAACTCAGCTTTAGAGAGTTTTTTTTTTTTTTAAATAATGATTTCATTAACCTTATAATGAGAAGAAAAATTAGTCTTTCCCTGTAATACAGTTCTCATCATATTTTCACAGCAGAGTGTTCACTTTTGAAATAGCGTGACAAGTTTTGCCGATAGATGTCACTACAGTCTGCATATCTCTCTCATGTATTTTTTTACCTTTTACGAAACTTTACAATTTCTCTTACAAATGTTAACCTGGAGACTTCAAACTTTTAGAAAAGGAACTTCATAATGTATCGAAGGCAACAATCCGTGCCGATTTTTTATTTAGAATTTTCTTCATTGTTGAAACAGTTCCACTGTTAAAGGTTTGGACGTCCAACTCAACAATAAAGCCAATTTAACAATGAAGAAAATTCTGAATAAAAATTGGCACGGGGTGTTGCCTTCAATAGGTTATGAAGTTCCTTCTCTAAAAGTTTGAAGTCTGTAGGTTGAAATTTGTAAGAGAAATTGTGTATTTTCGTGAAAGTTAAAAAATACATGAGAGATATACGTACGAAGACTGTAATGACATCTATCTGTAAAACTTGTCCCTTTAAACTAACCTTAAGGATTTCTTTACGTACATTTCTACTCAAGAAATAAAAAAAAAAAAAAAAAGATCATACTTCTATAGAAACAAATCGACTTCCAAACTGAATAACCTACTTCCAGCCCGTTGCAAAAGCTGAAAATTTTATTATATATGCAATAAAGCTTTTAAAATCCGTCTGTGGAAACGGAGGCTCAGTGGTAGAACGTTTACTTCTGGTGCGTGGGGTCCATGGTTCGATCAGCGGCTAAGTAAATTTGTGGTGGACAACATCGTGTCCGGGGGGGGGGTTCCTCGAGATACTCCCCTTTCCTCCCACATTTCATTCCACAAATTCTTTTATCACCATCCACTTGCCTTAACCATCCGTCTCCTTTGTCCTACAGGCATAATCGTGGGACATCGATTCCCTGTGGGAGTGTATTGAACTTTGAACGCATTCGGGTTGTTCAGGTTCCACTTTAAACTGTAGGTCCTCGTCTGTTATGTCCTCGGTGCTGGAAAACATGCTATAGCTTCGTGGACGACAACCTTCAATAAAACAACCATAACGACAAGGTTGTATGCCTATTGGCTTCAGAAATCTGGTAAACAAAAACAAGAAACAAAACTTTCATTCCGCCCCTTAGGATCCCGTTTCGCATAAATCCTGTCTTCTCTAGAGCCTAAAATTCAAGAAAAATATTAACAACGATCCTTTCCCTAACTTTTCAGAGATCTGTTGGTTGATCAATGAATGAATCACTAGTGGTTGATTTGAAACTACATGAGTACCCATCGAGTATCGAACCCGGGTCTCCCACACCAAAGCATTCCTTTCTGTTTTGCCTATTCCTGTTTGGCCTACTAGCCTCAGAGCCATATTTATCGAGATTTCTACGTTATCAAGATTGTAGGCGAAACAGGAATTTCTGTTTTGCCTATTCCTGTTTCACCTACTGTTCTAGTGGCTCTCCGCTGATCTAGTGGCTAGCACGTGAACCTTTGGTGTACGGGGTCCCGGTGGGAGAGCCTTTGAAATTTTAACTGTCCTTGATGTTTGTGTGCGTTCGTGTCCCTGTCGATATTGGTTACTTGAGAAACGAGTTAATTGAAGTAAAAACGAGTAAAATATAGTAAGTAAGTACTTAAGTTACTAAAGAAAGTTCGGTAAATTAGTTAACTTAAAAAAAAACTGATAGAGCGCTTACCTCTGGTATGTGGGGTTGCTGCTTCGATCCCAGGCTAAGTAAGTTTATGGTCAACTACGTCGTGTCCGTGGTTTTTCTCATGGTACTCTCGTTTCCTCTAGGATTTTCATTACATCAATTATTACAGCATCATTCACTTGCTTTAAGAGGCCTCATCCCGGCGAAATTAAAATACCGCTAATTTTACAGTAATTATGTGATATCTTCAAATAGATAAAAGATAATCGAAATGTGGAACAAGAGCGCCTTAGACAATATTATTTTGCGTGAGGTACCGTTATCACAAGTCACCTAGTGGCTTTCCGTTTTCAGCCGTTTAGAAACGCGAAAATAAATGCCGAGTTTCAAAATGGCTGGAAATCGAAAGCAGATAAGTGAGTCGTGATAACGGTATCTCATGTTAAATGATATTGTCTAGGGCGCTCTTGTTCCACATTTCGATTATCTTTTATCTATTTGAAGATATCACATAATTACTGTAAAATTAGCGGTATTTTAATTTCGCCGGGATGAGGCCTCTTAATAATCTATCTTCCTTAGCGTAAAGGCCATAACCAGGGGTGTTACAGAGTGAGTCAGTGGATTTTGTCTGTTGTACAGATGTATGTATGTATAGACTTCATTATTCGTCGTTTATTTAAATTACAATAAATGTATATTTCTTTCTCGTACTATAAATGTCAACTTTTGTTTCCCTTCTGAACACTTTTTGTTACGATAGAGAGGCGCTTAATAGAGGGTTCGACCATTTAAGACTCACTTACCTCAAGAGCTATTTGGAAGTTCGATTTTCCAATCGACATCTCATCAATATTCACAGGAACGGTCATCGACATGGAACATCTAAGAACAACGAGATAACTTCAGGAAAGTAAAACGTTTTATGTAGTGGCGGCTCGTGAAACCTACAAGAAGAAAGTCACATCGATAGAGATTAAACTTTTATCTCCAGATGTTAAAGCAGCGTTTCCCAACCGGTGTACCACGGCACAGTGGTGTGCCGTGAATGGGCCGCTGGTGTGCCGCGAGTAAATCGAAACAAAATTATTAACTCTATAGCAATTAAATTGCAGGACATAGGGGAAAATGTATATTTGTATTTCACATTACTATGAACCTCTAATATGAATCTACAATTTCAAGTTTCATACCGCGTTACTTTTCTGTACATTTTTAATATTGAAAAAGGTATTTGTTATCATTGTTATGACGTTATGACCATTATTACTTCTTTATTGTTGCAGAATATTTCGTAACTTCAAATTTTAAAATATTCAATCCTTTCGACAAAAAAAAAAAAAAAAAAAAAAAAAAAATGCATACGAATTACCTACATTTGTGTTTTTAAAGTAAAAGAGATTTGTTTGTTCGTTCGTTATTTAGTGATCTTGCTTGTTAGTGAAAGTTTGGATGCAGTTTTCGAAAAAGAAAGCGTATTTTTAAAAACCTAAGTCCAATATTTCATTGCAATTGTTTTTCTATTTTTAAATTAGAATGAAAAATAAGCATAGTGATTTACCATGGTGGAAAATCAGTGATCGAGCTTTCTTCTCTATGAGAGATCATTAATCACAGAAAAAGATGCTATGGTATTTTATATTTAAATATAATAAAATCTATGAGTGTGCCGCGAGAATTCAAGTTACACACATAGTGTGCCGGAAGTTGAAAAAGGTTGGGAAACGCTGTGTTAAAGGAAGAAAATTACCGTATGTACTAATCATCATTTAAAAAAAAGAAAAATAAAGATTTTTACTTTTGCGTAGCAAAATACGAAACAAATTTAAATTTGCATCTTAATCTGTAAGTCTTGTATAGCACTTTCGGTTTCCAAGGATATTATTATTATTATTATTGTGTTGATTATTATTATTATTATTATTATTATTATTATTATTATTATTATTATTATTATTATTATTATTATTATTATTATTATTATTATTATATTTCGGACAGTGAAATAATAAACATTTTCTATACACTACAAACAGATATGATAATGAAAAGCAAAGTAAGGAAAAACAACTAACAGCAATTTTATTTTTTTAAAAAAAGTTTAAACTTTCATATTCCACAGATTGTTTAAGCTGGTAGCTGTTTTCGAATCCGTTCATATGATTTTTTTTTAAAAAAATAAGTTTTCAATCCGTAATGACTTAAAGAGGTGGGTAATTAGAACTATGGAGACCATGAAGTCAACTTTGGGGCCGCGGTGGCTCAGTGGTAGAGCGTTCACCTCTGGTGCTTGGGGTCCCGGGTTCAATCCCAGCCCCCGCCAAGTGGACTTTGTGGTGGACAAACCGGTTTTCTCGGGGTTCTCCCGTTTCCTCCCACTTTCTTCATTCCACCATTTCATTCATCACTCATCATCACCGTCTCCTTTAGCCTAACCGGCATAACCGTGGGACGTCAAACTCAAAGATTTCATTTCATTTTTTTTTCATGAAGTCAACTTCATTTTTCAAGATAAAAACAAAAATTAACTTATTTCACACAAAGTCTAATTTCTAATTGTAGCCAACTGCTACTCGGATCCAATTTGTTTTCCATATTTTAAACATTTTAAACCGAACACTTTTTTTTCGTAACTTCAATGTAAAATAAGTTAGCATAGCAAAACAAATATATATTTCTAGGCCAATACTATGAAACAAATATGATAAAAATAGAAGAGTAGAAAAGAGTACTACAAAGGTTTCTATTTTAGATAGTAATCTATTTTTGGAAACTAATCTCCAGTCTTGAATTTCGAAACTCCATTAAGAAACCTTCTTTAAAAGTAGTATAAAGTGTCGAAGTGGAGATGGTTTCCGTCATCGGTTCTACAGCTTGTTGCCAATAATTTGGTTTGTAGTCAGTAGTAGATTGTGCTCTTGAGAGCCAACAGACACCAAGGTAAATGTCGGGTTTCCAATTCCTTGAGTTAACTGTATTTACTATCGAAAGAGAACCGTTCTGTCATAAAGGAAAGAAAATAATAGAATATTCTCTGTTGCAAATGTAGCCCACTGCGGTAATGAATTATAAAATAGAGATGCATCGCATTATGCGGTACAATTTTTCGTTTGCATCTTATTTCTAGGATTTTGTCCCACAAACTGCGATGCGATACCGCTTAAATAAACACCTAGTACTAATCCTTGTACAGAAATATTATTTTTGTTTACTGCCTATCTAAATCCCGTTTATATAATGTAATTTTTCACTTAAAAAAAAATTTCTAAAGTCTTCTCTGCTATTTTGTTCATTTTCTTTTCCACCTGATAAAGTACACTGAAAATAGAAAACACACTGTATTTGCCATTGCACAACCATCCGGTTCAATGTGATATATATATTTGGTTGGGAGCTCCCTCATGGCCAAGCGGTTAGCGTACGCGCCATTAGTGTGGGAGACCCGGGGTTCAATTCTTGGAGGCAGCTCATGTGGTTTGGGTTCTACGTTAATCTATAGGTACACGCCTCATATAGCCTCGCTGCTGAAAGCGACACTAAAATCAAATTAACTCAATATATTTGGTTGGTGGGAGTGAACTTTCTATATAAATACATCATTTCTAAAGGAAAAATGAAACTATAAACCATCGCTCAGCCAACGATTGAATTCCGTGGCGAAAGGAGTTTGGATTCTATGATGCGGGGGAAGTCCTCAACTGCACGATCATTAGGAAAGAAAATGAAACGAAATCTTTCAATTTAACGTCCTTCGTTTATGCCCTTTAGGCTAAGGGAGATGATAATTAATGCAAGTGAATGATGACGGAAAAATTGCTGTAAAGTGGGAGGAAATGGGAGTATAACAAGGATGTTGTCTACCACAAACTTACTTGGCCGGGGATCGAAGCAAGGACATCACGCAACAGAGGTAAGCACTCTACCAATGAACCACTGAGTCCCCCACATCATTAAGAAAGGTTTTTCCTCCCACGAAGTGCTCGAGATGCCAGAATAGATGATAATTGTGGGAGAGACGTGAGGAGAATACTATGGATATATTACGGTTTCATCCCGTAACTCATAAAGAGTCTCCAACGACATGTATGCATCCACTGCCCTACAACTTGAGGACATCATATCGTTTGAATATATTTGGATGCTTGCCGACAAGGGTGTGGTGCATTTCATAGAGTTCAGGCTGTAACGATGTGCAGTGAAAATTTCGCCTCGACGGAAAAAATCATGATGGATCAATCCCTCGTAGATAACCATACCAAGAATAACATCTAAGAATTTCGGAAACCGTCTTGGACTTTGATCAAGATCCAACCACTGTCCTGTTCAATTATGTTTGTTGTAGCAAATTCATTTTTCACCAAAATTTGTACCATGTATTCAAGATCTTTGAGTTATTGACTAACAGCTCGACACAACACGTCGCTATACAGCTTTGAAATACCTATCTCATCTATTAGCTTCTATCCTGGACAGGAAATTGAAAAGACTTTTACCAGGATGCAACGTGAGCTCAGAAGGTTCACGAGCATTTGGCCTTAGTCATATGAAGGAGAAAGTTTATTATGATAACTGAGATGATTCTACAGTATCAACAATAATAAATGTTAACAACTTCTAAATGTATAGTGTTTTCTTCAAATAATCCATCGTCTTAACTAAAACATACCATAATATAATAGTGCAAGGGATTTCCCAAGATGCAGCTCTCTGACTTCTGCGTAAATGTATAAGGAGGAACAGAATTACATAACCGTTCAACAAAATAACACGAGCTGGTATCGGTGAGTCATGCAACGTATTATCGAAGCATAAAATTAATAACGTTGAGCATGGAGAACCTCATTACATACATTTAATCCTCAATTATATTGAGCTTCGGAATTTACCTAGATTCAATACCGGTTCCATTCATTCGATATCTAAGATCAACAACAAAACAGTGATACCTAGTTACAATCATATTTGAGAGCATCGGTATTCTCCCCACATATGATCGTATACATTATTATGTAGATGAAGTAAAAGAAAGGATCGTGTCAGTTACTAGTATAAATACGAGGGACGTTCAATAAATCTATCTACCTAGACAGGAAGGAATGCAGATAAGCTCGACTGGTCATCACTGTTTTTCGATGTAGTCCCCATGGAGGTCTATGCACCGTCCCCACTTTGTGGGCAGCGAAGAAATCCCAGAGAAAGAAAATAGTCTTTGTCATGGCTTGCAAACCACTGGGGAACAGCCCGTTGAACCATGATCTTCCCCACAGAAGGCTGTGTGCGGAATTTCTTCAGGGACGGGGAATCGTGGTGTTTCCACTGCATGGACTCCTGCTTGCTCTCTGGATCCCAATGGCGGATCCAGGTTTCGTCCCCACCTTCTGCAAATCCAATGTTTGCAGCGTCACTCAAACATTCGTTACGTGGCGTAACACGAGCACTTTGCTCACGGCCAGTGCCTTGCTCCGACTCACATCAAATTGCGCAGCGGGGTTCCCCATAGTAGCCTTGACATGCGTCACTATGCTCCGCCCCTTCCTTGCTGTCTAGGTTGATAACTTATTGGACATTCCTCGTATATAAGAAGAAACAAAAAAGTACTATATTTCGCAAACATCATATGGAATTGAGCAGGGATCATCATATGGAATTTACCTACTGCTGACGTAAAACGTTTTATTTATCATTGCAGTATGTAATAATCTAATTATACGTAATTACACAATAGCTTTTACCTTTTGGGATTTTTGGAAAACTGTTTTAAATACTAAATCTCAAATTACGTGTTGTATTTATATATTAATCTCACTCAGTGGCGTATTTAGGGGAGGACTATCGCGCTCAAGCCCTCCCCCGAAACAAATTTGTTAGTTTCTCGCATTCCACATTATAACAATTACTCTTGTTACCATTTCTAAGAATTTCATTGACTTTCCATTTTCTTATGCTCTTTGTTCAGAAATAATACTTTATTTGTCAAATGTCATTCCAGGTAAGAACTGCTATCTTTTTCTTTCTTTCGTCCATTCTACTCTTCTGTTTCTTTTTCTTAGTCGTTACTTTCTTTCGTTTTCTTCTATCATAGTTTCGACCGTTGTTAGTTGTGATTCAAGTCGGCCGTCGTTAGTAACACCAAAACTAAGAGGAGCTGATAAGAGAAAACTGGTATTCCACACCAACTTGCACGGACAACATAACAAGGTTAGTTATTCTAACAAAGGAATATTAACATCGTTTAGGTATAAAGGTAAATATTTGAATTAAAGAAAATCAAGGGGGGAGATAAGTAGATTTTTTTTCTAGTGAAATCAGTAAGTTGAAATGAGATTACAAACATTCAACGTGTGTTTGCGGAAGTGTCATTTCAGATTTGTCTGGAGGATAAAATTCTCCATCGACATACAAGTTTCACGTTTTTTCCTATTATATTAGTAGTAGTAGTGGGTACAAAAACCGGTTTTTTCACCGAAACCGGTTTCGGTTTTCTTCAAACCAGTTCGGTTTTCTCCGAAACCGCTTATCGGTTTTCTCCAAAGACCAGTTTCGGTTTTCTTCAAAATCGATTCCGTTTGTTTTTTTTTTTAAAATTTGTTCTATTTCTGACCAGAATGGTGTTTCGTTGTTCTCCGGAAACCGAATCCATTCCACAGAAATAGTTTTATGTTTTCGAAAAGTTTTCACCGAAACCAGTTTCACCGAAAATGTCGGTTTTTCGGGTTTCGGTTTTTATAGAAACCGGTTTTCGGTTTTTATAAAAACCGGTTTTGCCCCATCCCTAATTAGTAGACAATCGATTAAAATATATTTAATTTTCAAACTCAGGTGGGCAATTGCACCCACCTTTCCAGTGTTTTACATAGCCCCCCCGAAACAAAATCCTAAATACGCCATTGATCCCACTATTTATTACTGTGTCTGCTCTATAGTAATCAGTGTCAAAACCGAATTGATTTCTTCTAATTGCAGTGAATGAATCACTTCCATTAACGAACTGTATTTGACTATCTATATCCCCGCCAATATTGATGGTAATTCAACAAGTACATTCTTTGTCTCCCTGGCGTGGGAGACCCGGGTTCGATTCCCGGCGGGAGCTCATGTGGTTCGGATTCCACGTTAATCAGTAGGTCCACGTCTCATATAGCCTCGCTGCTGAAAGAAACGCTAAACTATAATCAACTCAACTCAACTCCTTGTCTCCCGAACGTACAAAAAGGAGTTTTGGTATACTAAACTGCTTATGAAGCCCCATCATGGCGAAATTAAAATACCGCTAATTTTACAGTAATTATGTGATATCTTCAAATAGATAAAAGATAATCAAAAGTGGAACAAGAGCTCCCTAGACAATATTATTTTACATGAGATATCGTTATCACGATTGACTTATCTGCTTTCGATTTGCATCCATTTAGAAAATAGGCATTTATTTTCCCGTTTCTAAATAGCTGCAAACGGAAAGCTACTAGGTGACTCGTGATAACGATAGATCTACCTCATGCAAAGTAATATGTTGTCTAGGGCGCTCTTGTTCCACATTTGGATTATCTTTTATCTATTTGAAGATATCACATAATTACTGTAAAATTAGCGATGTTTTAAATTTGGAATAATTAGGTCTCTTAAGAAGAGCATAATGTTCCGAAACATATAATAGATGCTTTGTAATAGAAATCGATTCAAATAAAATCTAGAAGAGCAAAGAAAATCCTTGTATTTAGTGTATGAAAACTCTTGGATTTGAAGCTGTAATTAAACCTTGCTTATTTTACTATCTTTTAGAAATGCAGGTGACATCTATGGAGGATTGTTTATAATACCCTATCTTCTTTTAAGATTATTGCTTCTCTTCATCGTTATTTTGCATACGAAAAAAAAAAAATGAGCTATCGTTATGTTGAAATTAATACGTTGCAGCTTAAGAGATTCTTTCCTGACCTTATTTCGTCTTTAATATCATTATTTAAAAAAAGTGTAAAGCATCTTGTGTGGTAGGACTGGAGGTTTGAGGCTTCCCTTCTGTTTCCTGTACGGAAGCTCAGGTTTTTATTTACATAATCCACAACATTCAAGTTTTCTCGCTGTTCCCCTTTTGTTTCATGGCTTGAGGGTGTTAATTTGTGCCCTTAATGAACGTACTTTCCCCGCTGATGGTCTTGTTATTTCTAACTTTTAGCTCCACTTTCCACGTAAGATGCTCTCAGCATCAAAGTAGCAAACCTCAAATAAAATTAACCAACTTCCCTTTTGTTTAATCTTTGTTATAATTATTACGTCAGAAGAGGCCTCAGCCAAGATTTCTAAATTAAGTGTGTTTCTTGAGTTACTTGAGAATATAACTTCTGCTTCAGGTTTCACTACATTACTTTTACTTTCCAGTAGCGGTATGAGAGAAGAAAGTATTTCGATTGTGACAAACATTCAAATTCCAAAAGGTGAACATGTTTCTTGTATCTTTGGTGCGAGAGGTCCCGGGTTTGATTACCGGTGGGGATACTCGGTCGAAAAAGTGGAAAAGCTTTTACAGGCCAGCCATCTAGTGAAGTTTCCCTTGGTTTTCCTTATCCCCACCAGGCAAATGCTGGGATGATACCTAACATATAGGCCCCAGGCCGCTTTCTTCCTTCCCTTTTATCGAATAGTGTGATCGCCGACGCACGTCATCCCTCATATGTGACGGGCTAACATGGTCATAGCTGTCGTTAGCCCAGAAATCTAATTCCTAATTCTAACATGTTTCATGTCTCCAACATACAGAAGAATAAGGCTAGATTTTGGTAAAATATATCCTAAGTTACACGCTATAGCTATATATAATGTCATTAAAAAAAAAAAAAAACACGGCATATCCAGAAAGTAAGTTTTAAAATTGTTGCCAGTAATGTAACTAAGGGAGGGGGGAGCAAACGGGCTTGTGCCCCGGGCGCCGGATTGGGAGGGCGCAAAATTGAGCAAATACTTGGGGAAGAGTTTTGGTTTGGTTGGTCAGGGGGGCGTTAAAGTTAGTTCTTGCCCCGGGGGACAACTAGCGTATTTACGTCGCTGATTGTTCCAAGACGGCAGGAATGATTAGCAGAGCGGAACACGCGTGGGTAGGAGTAAACAAGGAACACGTATTACCTGACCAGCGAACGAGTGCGGGCGGCCGGTTTTGGAACTAAAATGCAAGCAGCAGTGTTTCTAACCAGATTACTTGTAATCAATCTATCACGGTTCTTTTTGTCCTGTTCGTAATAAACCACTTCACACATATGCTCAAGTCAGGGGCAGATCCAGGGAGCGGGATGATCGGGACGATTGAACCCCCCCCCAGAATAGGGTATTTTTTATTTTAAAAATAAAACCTAAGAATTTTCACCTTTGTATTATAAATGTAAAATAAAACATAAAATTGGTAGGCCTTATTTTTTTGTTTTACGTTGCAGAAGTCAAATAAAGCAATAAACTGCAAGAAATTACTTACATTGACGTACTTGTTAAAAAAAATGTCCACCTTCGAAATCGCAGGTGGCCATTTCTGTTCTAGAAATTGCATACAATAGCTACTTCTCCTTTTCTAAAGTTGTTTTACTTTTTTTTTTTTTTTTTTTTTTTTTTTTGCAATACTCTTACCTTGATTTGACTTCGAACGACCGCTCCCCAAACATTCAGTCTGGATCCACCCCTGGCTCAAGTTAAGACAAACAGTTTCAAAAGTTGTTGAAGTTGTTTGCAGAGCATCTTAAGTAACAAGCAAACAAACAACTACAACAAAATTACATCCTCCATATTAACTTGCGAACAAGCTAGCGAGCAGCGTTTTACAGGCTGCTCCTGTTTTATAATGACTTCGAATAAAACGTAATCAATTTTTATACAATCTGCTTAATACACGGTAGAAGCTCACTGAATTGTCAATTGTGCTATGTTGTTCTTAAATTGGTAATTTCCATTCATATACCACTATTCACAATACATCTGCACTACTGCAGGAATGGTTTACTACAACCACATAACTTACGGCGTTCTTTATTAAGCGGAAAGAGATTAGGCTATGCATAACATCCAAACTGTAACTTTTTAAAACCGTTGGATACACTGCAGAGTGAAACTCTCCGCTCCCCTGTCCCACCGCGCTTGCCAAGAAACTGATGTAAACACAACAGCAGCGCCATCCTTCCAAAACCGCACTGCTATCCTGGTCAGGTAATACCTATAATCATGCGCGAATATTGCTGTATGGACTCGGTGATGAGAGAACTGTAGTACGGTGAACGTGACTGCGTCGACATAATTCTCCCGCTGACCACCAGATAATCACTTTTTTCTACACTAAGAAGCTGTCGGCGTCAGAAATTCCCCTGCACTTGTGTTATGTGTATGGACTGCGTGTCATGAGTGAATATTTTGATCAGAAGATGGTGCATAATTCACAACAGGCCATACCAATGTGCATGACGAACGACGTAGTGGCCCACTTGACCAGTGGCGGATATAGAAGGTAAAAACTGGGGGGGCGCCAGTACCCAGACATGATAGGTATATATAAACTTTCAAAAAAATATAAATAATAGCTTACATTATTTTGTCAGTGAAAAAACTGGGGGGGGGGAGCTGGCTTAGATCCGCCACTGAACTTGACCAACTTCTCTACAGTTCCGTTCTCACGTCCAGCGACTTCTACCTGTTCCTCCTCCTGAAACGATTTCTGGCCGTACAAGCTATCGATAGCGTAGTTGAGTTAAATGCAAACGTGTGTGACATCCTACTTATGGTCTTTGGCCTCAAAATTTCTGTGACTCAGGCATACAAAAGCTGGTGCCGTGTTATGACAAATATCTCATCGACAAGCATAATGCACATGTTGAAAAATAGATGAAGTAACACTAACACCACATTAATAAACTCAAATAAATCCTATGTTCGCCTTTCAGTTTACGACACATCTTAACTTACTTCAGGATGCACCTCGTAATCCACGATAAATTTCGTAAAATTTATTAAATTTTGATGTAATGAAGCATACATTTTATTTAATACTTTCCAATAATCTGAATTGCTCTTGGCTGAAATTAGTTAAGGATGTCCTAGTCAAGTAATTTGTTACTTTTTTTAGACAACGAAAGTGCAACGTTCCAAATATTGCATTATCCGTTCTCCATAGGATAGTTGGCAAGTGCCAGGTAAATAAAACATTAGCTGGTATATAAATTTATGTATATATTTTCGTGCATTAAATTTCCTTATCCATCTTTGCCTTTGGTCCATTTATTTATTTTGTAAATCAAAATACTTTGGGAAGTGAATCTTTATACGAAAACATGGAAAAAATTATTGACCAACAGATGGTGGACAAATTTATAATTTCGGAGTCCGACGAGAATTGGTCAGAATGCTATGAATAGCGACTTCGTCCGTCCTGCACTCACCTATGGCCATCTTGCTTGGCTCTCAGCAACTAAACACTACTATGACCACCTTCAAGTCCTTGAACGCCGAGCTATTCGAATCGCTTATTCACTTCCACCCAGAACATCCACTGCCGTCGTCTACAACCATACCTCTATGCCTGTTCTACTGGATCATATCTACCATCTCCGAACCCGTTATATTATGCAACACGTCATCGGCAACCATCCCATCATAGCGGGATTATTGGAGCAAACCCCGGCAATCCCACGCAGAGCATACCCACCCCTGGACCACCTACTTGCAATATACGAACGAGAGGCCAATACAGCTGATTACAACCCTGCTCGTCGCATATATCGCAGCCATCCGTCCATCTATCCTTCATAAATTGCACTTACTTAAATGTTTACTCGTCTACCGTAGCAAACCTCCTAAAATTTTTCAATCTAGCTAGGCACAAAGGCTGACTACCATACTTCAACAAATTTCATTATATCCTATTGACCATCTATCTTTTCTTGTTTCCCTAGTTTTGTAATTACTCTGGCCAGAGAGAAGGCATAACCTTCTGTGGCCCGCCCATCTCCGGATGGGAATGAAATGCTTTGTATGTATGTATGTATGTAGGTACAAATAATTCATGGATTCGTATTCGTCTGTCGTTATAACATTAAAACTACAATGCTTCTTTAGTTTATTATAATTAGTTAAAAAAAATACATTTTTTATTTCAGAAATAAACTTGTACGCCAAGTGTAAAGTTAGTCAGCCCATAGGCAATTTTTAGAATTTCCCAACTTATATCGTTAGTTTACCGTTGGTTTACGTTAGTTGTGCTAAAACTATCGTTAGTTTCGAAAAATATTCACTTTTTATTCGAGAAATAAAGTTTCCTCGACAAGTGTGAATTTACCTCCACTCATACCCAATTATCATTATTTTCCACCTCATATCGATAGTTTACGTTAATTTTGCTAAAATTATCGTTAGTTTCTGAATACGAATGTATGCAAGGGGTCCAAACACTGAAATCCCGACTATTTTTTGTGAATTTAGTGTGATTTTGGGGGTGATTTTTACAAATTTTAACCTAATTTATCCTCATATTGAATTGAAACCCTTCCTTCCCCGAACACCTTTAAACTCCCCGAAGTAAATTCCTGGGTACGTTCCTACTCATTAATACACTTTTATTCCAGAAATAAAGTTGCCCATCAAGTCTAAAGTTAGCGCGTCCATAAACAATATTCATAATTTTATTTCTCGAATAAAAGGTGAAGTTTTCAGGGAGTAATCTAGATTCTAGCAAATCTGATTTAAACTAGCGATAAATTAACGATATGAAATGGACTAGTGTTGAAATTCATTTGAGAGTGGGGAAGCATGATATTGACCCGCCTATTTATTTCTTCAATGAAAAGTGCATTTTTGAGAAACGAACGATAATTTTAGTAGAACTCACTTAGCATGTTGACCGCCATGTGCATCACTGGTGATTCACAGTGGATGTACTTTGCGAAGCCATATGCATCATATGTAAATCACAAGCTTTGCATCATTGTTTTTGAAGCCGTGTAAATAACCGGTGATGCACAAGCACATAAGTTTTAAATGGTGAAATATATTCACCGCCATCAGAAAGATGTTCGGTATTCTTGGTTTCCGGTTTCTGATGTTTTTTTTAAAGAAATTATTTGACATTATGATACATATTTTCCTCCAATAAAAATGGCCCTCCAATTCGTCTTGCCAGATTTCGCTCTGACATTCAACGTGTTAAATTAACGATTAACGAACTAAATAGATATATGAAAAATTCTTAAGATGGCGGGACAACTTTACAGACGTAAGCATTCCCATGTTGATGTTTATTTTGTTATGTTTAATGTTTGATGTTTAAACATATTTTCAGGCATTGCTGGCATTAGGCTTTAAACTCGTCAAATATAAAGGATGACGTATTTTGACAAGCACACAATGCGGGAAAGGGGGAAGGAGGAAAGGGATGGAAAAGGAAGGAAGCGACTTGGAACTAGTCTATTAGGCACCATTCTGGCATTTGCCTGGTATGAATGAGGAAATCCCAGGAGAAACCTTAACCAGGATGGCTGGCTTGATAAAACTCTTATATCAACCGAGGGTTCCCACTGGGAATCGAACCCGGGATGTCTGATTCTGGACATGAGTTTGTGGTTAATTAAATTTATCCTATTTTAGACAAAAGTGTGTGTTAATTTTGTTTATCTGATTTTAGGCATAAGTTTGTGTTAATCAATTTTATCTAATTTTAAACACGAGTTTGTGATAATAAGTTATAACTGATTTTAAATGTGAGTTTGTTTTAATTAACTTGGTTTTAATTAATTTTATATGATTTTGCACATGAGTTTGTCTTAAGAGGCCTAATCACTGCGAAATTAAAATGCCGCTAATTTTACAGTAATTATGTGATATCTTCAAATAGATAAAAGATAATTTCAATGTGCAACAAGAGCACCCTAGACAATATTATTGTGTATGAGGTACCGTTATTACGAGTCACCTAGTGGATTTCCATTTGCAGCCATTTAGAAACGCGAAAATAAATGCCGATTTTCTAAATGGCTGGAAATCGAAAGCAAATAAGTAATGACAACAGTATCTCATGTAAAATAATATTATCTACGGCGCTCCTGTTCCACTTTTTGATTATCTTTTATCTATTTGAACATATAATTACTGTAAAATTAGCGATATTTTAATTTCGCAATGAATAGCCCTCTTAATTAATTTTCTCTGATCTTATTCGTGATCATTTCTTTATTTATTTCTTTTTGTTTTAAGCACTAGCTTAACATAATTAATTTTGTCTGATTTTATGTATGAATTTCCGTTAATTAACTTTCTCTTAGTTTAAACAGAAATTTAGTTTAATCTATTTTCTCATTTTAAGGATAAACTTAACTTAATATTGTCAGTTCTGCTGTTTTTCTTTCTCGCAAAAAGTGAAAGTGAAAAGATGCACTGCTAAAATTGAAATCTTTGAAGCAGAGTTTTTGGTTATATTTTTTTCTTCATTTGTACAGAAGACATATCAAAGTAAGCTTTAATACCTTTCATAAGATCTCTCTGCTAATCCTTTGCTTTTTCCAGCAGGTCTTAGCGTCGTATCTCAATGACAGCCAAGGCAAAAGCATTAGCATCGATGCAGTTGCTAAGCTGAGTGTCAAAGCGGAAGGCAGACAAGATATCATTGACGCCAACAGTGTCACTAGATAAAGAAGTTTCCTGACAGCAGGTAAGTACCACTCAGTGTTGCCAGATCCCCTATAAAATTGTTTTTCTAGAAAATGAAACGAATTCTTCTGACTGCAAACCTAGCCCTAGAACTGACCAAAATGTATAAGCGTAACTCGAGAAGAGGCTGACGAAGGAATACGTGTGATTGTGGCATTCTACGTATAGATGTAGAGCATGGGAGGCAGGGTACAATCCCTTGAAATGTTATCTCAAGACTAGTAAAATCTAGATGGGTAGATAAAGTATCTAAGTGTATTGCAAGTAGTGGGGGAGAAAAGGTGTATACTGGAGAGAGATAAGGTGATTAGACTTGCCTACAATACGAGACGAGACGAGACGAGACGAAACAAGAAATAAAGTATTCTCGTCTCGTCTCGATTCTCGGAAAACTTCACTAGTTTCATCTTGAAATCTTTGTTGGTCCATTTTGTCAATTTATGTCCTGATTTTTTGACATTAATTTCATCTAGAGGTTATCGTGATCCTTCCGCGCCACGAGAAATCCACGAAGGGTATGTTACAACAAACAACATTCAACCATATTTATTAGAGTACGTTGGTTTTTTGTTGGCACGCTTCCCGCCTAGTGGCGTCATAAGTATTTTTTCAGTTGGGGAGGCAAACTGCTTTTGAAATGCTGTCTTGAAAATAGACGCAGGAATGTAACATAGTAAGGTAGACCATAATACAAATGTTCGTAATGTAACAATAATTGGATTTGGTTGAATAATAATAATAATAATAATAATAATAATAATAATAATAATAATAATAATAATAATAATAATAATAATAATGTGCAGCTGTAAACAGTTTCATGGGAGTAAAATTTTCATCTACGAGAAGGTCAGTTTCGTGCTGGATTTTGATATGGTGCAGAAATTTCAACTAAAATGGTTAAAAACAGATAAATACAGACAGTTAAAAACAAATAAAATTGTAAAAATTGTACCATTTTTACCATTTTATGTACATATTTTTAACTGTGTTTTTAACAATTTGTTCGAGAAGGCTGCTAACAGTTTGGGTTTCAGCACTAATAGTTTTTAATATTTTGATAGTTATCAGCGACTCGGTCGTCATCGAAGGACGTGGAAGCAGTGTGAATTGAGTGCATAATCTATTCAGGTTAAAATCCGACGCATGAACTCCCAATTACTGCCTCAAATAATCTCTTGAGAGATGCTCACAACATGCAGCTTCTTTACAAAGTATCTTCTCGAGTTATATGAGTTGTTTGAGGCCTGGATGATTGAAACGACGCTGTACTTCATTTAACAAATAGTCAATGATTTTGATGTACACTCATGTCCAAAATTATTGTCGCATGTCTATAAATATGTTGTTGTAGCAATATAATTTGATAACGAATTCGCCCGGTATTTCTTATAGTGTTAGACTAGTATGTGTATAATCTGCAAAGACATGTATGTGGCAAATTTTATGTCAAAAGAGCAGTAAATAAAACGAAAATAAAACGAAAATAAAACTTTCTTGTCCATTTAGCAACATTTTGTTTTACTTATTCTAATTTTCGTATTTATGATGCTTTTCCCATGAAATTTACCACAAATATACATTTTCCAATTATACACATAGTATCGGTATTAAAAGTACCCTGCAAAATCATTATCAAATTATATTCTTAAAAGAAGACAATTATAGATATGCGACAATCATTTTGGACATGAGTGTACTTTTTTTCGAAGATCTGATACAGGTTCTAGGGTAGCTGCTTTAGAAGCATTATCAGCTTGCTCCAACCTAATTGGTGATTTATATATTCTTGATGAAGTGGGCAATTTTAAGTGTAGTGTGTCTGCATTTTCCTTTGCTTCCTTATAAATGTTTTCAAATGTACTGTCCGTTCGTAGATTTCTCAGAGTATCCTCTAGAATCACTGTTGCTCTTTTAGCTGCAGAAGCAGAAGATTCAGGATTTTGAAGTACTTTCGACAATTGTTCGCTAGGTACAAAAGCATGTATACTGACTATTTAAGAAAAAAATGAATTTGTTCATTCTTTTCAAATATCTTTTCAGTATTACTTTTCGATCATCATTTAGACCACTTGTATTACAATTACTGATAATTTCTTTCAACGTGATTTGAATTTGTTTGTAGTTAGATTAAAATATGATTAGAGATTTTGCCCTAACACACCAGCGAGTAGGCAAAAGTAGCAAATGTTTAGGATGACTTTTACTGTTAGTTTTACAGGCTTCAAGAACATTGTCGACACATATTGTCTTTCGTTTTGCAGAATCCAGGATGATGTTAGACACGTCACTATGGCCAGTACGTCACATAAAGATTCGCATTTTTGTGTTACTTCCTACAATGCAAGATCTAATGCATGATTACTGCAATGAATGTATACAATTTTCGGATGCTCAGTCGAAATTATTTTCTGCACACCGTTCACTCGTCCTGGCATATTAGCTGCACCATCATAATACTGGCTGCGGATATTTTCTGCATTCAGGTCGGTCTCGTTAGAGTATCTTCGATCGCGAATCCTGTTTCCGATTTTGGGGGCGCGGTGGCTCAGTGGTAGAGCGTTCACTTCCGGTGCTTGGAGTACCTGGTTCGATCCCAGCTCGCGCCGTGTGGACTTTGTGGTGGACAAATACCATGCTCGTGGGTTTTCTCGGGATTCTCCCGTTTCCTCCCACTTTCTTCATTCCACCATTTCATTCATTTCTCATAATCAACGTCTCCTTTAGCCTAGCCGGCATAACTATGGGACGTAAAACTCAAAGATTTTATTTAATTTAATTTCCTGTTTCCGATTTTGAAATAAAATGAAATGAAATCTTTGAATTTTACGTTCCACGGTTATTCCGGTTAGGCTAAAGGAGACGTTGATTATGAGAAATGATTGAAATGGTGGAATGAAGAAAGTGGGAGGAAACGGGAGAACCCCGAGAAAACTCACGCACACGGTGTTTGTCCACCACAAAGTTCACTTGGCGGGGGCTGGGATCGAACCCGGAACCCCTAGCACCAGAGGTGAACGATCTACCACTTTTTTTTTAAAGATAATTTATTGTAACTCAAGAATCAATTACATTGAAGTGGTTATGCTTTTGTAACAAAAAAAAAAGGAAGTTACGAGAACAATGAGTTGGCTATAAAATTTGCAAATAGTTTATTACGTACATCCTTGGCTAATTTGGAGTATTCTTTTTGTAAATACTGTACATAGAAGGCTCTCCCTGCTTCTAAGTTGGAATTAAAAATATATTTGACGGTCGTTCCTATATACCAATTGACACTATGTTGTTTACTAACGGGATAAAAACGATAATCAGGTCTTAAAACTATGCTAATATTTATATTGCGTTCCGAACTACGAGTAAGAATGGCTAAAAAGTGACGTAACTGAGACCAGATTTTTGTGGATTCCAGACATGTCGTGATTCTATGAATCAACGTATCTATATTGTTACATCTATTACAAAGAGCATCAGGACTAAAACCATATTTGTTTCTCTTTTCTTTAGTATCAATAACATTATGGACAATCATAAACCAGATAGATTTGCTGGCAACACTCAAGGTCGAGTCATTAATATTGGCCCAAATATTGGACCAATTACACAAGCACTCATCTAACACAATTTTAGGTGGGACATATAATCTAGTCATTTTAAAAACATACAGCTTTTTACTACATAAAGTTTTAAAATCAAAAAGCTGAGACAGATATATATAATCACACAAAACAGTTTCCAAGTACTTACAGCTTTGAGAGAGGTCAGCCATATACAGGGGTAGACTCCTGTCTGTTTGTTCTAATACGTAAGTGAGCAGTTGTTGTGTTACACTATTAGCTTCGTCTGTGTACAAGGTCATTGAGCGAGTAACATACAAACTTGCAGCTTTTTCTTGCACATTGAACAGACCGATGCCACCTTGTGAATGTAAACAACACATTACATCATATTTAACACGAAAGACCTGATGTTTCCATAGAAACCAACCACATAAACTTTGAATTTGTTTTCCTATAAGTTGAGGCATAGGTAATACATTTGCCAAATACCAGATTTTGCTTAAGAGATAAACATTTATAAATTTAGCTCTGGAATATAAACATAGATATCTGGATTGATTTACATAACCTGAATGACGCAGTGTGTTTACAATATTCGTATAGTTATGATCAATAGTGTGCATTATGTTTGAATAAAAGGTAATTCCTAAAATTTTGATACTGTCGGCCTGAGGGACGGTATCTATATCATTAAAATCAATACTATTGTTTATGTTTAACATATGTGATTTACAAACATTTAATCTAGCCCCAGATGCTACCTCATATTCACGAACACATTCCATCATGAGAGAATAATCTAGTTTAGAAGAGACAAAAACTGTTACATCATCTGCATAACTAGTCACCTTTATAGCAGGGGTAATAATATTTAGACCAGTTAGGCGGTCATTCATAGCATATAACAGGGGAGCAAGGCTAATAGCAAAACTCAACATTGAAAGGGGATCACCTTGTCTTATTGAACGTTTGATGGGAAAGTTGTTGGATAGGTGACCGTTAACATTTAACTTCGTATGAGCGTCTTTATAAAAATATTTCATCCATGTAACAAATTGTTCATTAAAACCGAATTTTCTGAAAACAGACCATAAGTACGAGTGTTCAATATTAT
This sequence comes from Thermobia domestica, assembly GCF_964235325.1. NCBI lineage: Eukaryota > Metazoa > Arthropoda > Insecta > Zygentoma > Lepismatidae > Thermobia > Thermobia domestica. Next base: position 197,047,731 of record NC_137467.1, read on the forward strand.
CAAAGGCATTTTTAAAGTCTAAATTTATCAGAGCCGCTTTAAGAGCGCAATCATTACAAATAGTAATACTATCTCGAATAGTTAATAAAAGGTGATAGATGGTTTTCTGTTTAACAGCCACATATTGCAAATTTTGTAATAACTTATCCATGTAGTCCTGTAGTCTGTTTTTAATACATCTACTAAAAATTTTGATATCTGTATTAAGAAGGGATATAGGTCTATAATGGCTAACATTAGATGGTTGAACAGTTTTAGGGATAAAGACCGTGACGGCTGTATTAGGGCGCTTGATAGTCTCTGAAGCAAAGAACCATTCATTTACAATCAATGTTAGTGTATCGCCCATTATATCCCAAAATTTAACATATAAACGGCCAGAGATAGAGTCGGGGCCAGGAGATTTTCCTTTTTTTGCAGCATTTACAGCTCTTTGTACTTCATTTTTAGTAAACGGAGCACATAAAATTTGATTGTCTTCATCATTTAGCACTGCAGGCACACTGTCAAGTAATTTATTTTCGCAGCCGGTAGCAGCAGCGACCCCAAATAACTGGTAGTAATAATCATACAGGGTGTTACGAATATTGTCCTGAGTAGTTTGAATAGAGCCTTGAGCATCTGTGAGTGACGTGATAAGTTTCCTCCGTCCACGTTTGGCTTCTGTTAACACATGTGTAAGAGAGCATTGTTCTTCTTCCGGAAACCCTGGAACTTTACTACGTAACCTAATCCCTTCCATTTTCTGTTTATGGACTTGTAATAATTTGGCTTTGTATTTACGTACAGAGATAAGGGCCGAGCGATTTGTCATCGCTTCAGTTTGTGCCTCTAATAGACATCTATAATAGAAATTATAAAGTTTTCGCTTATCAGCATAAATTTCAGAGGAATACCACCTACAAAAGCTTCGGATTTTGTCCTTACAGTATTGATTCCACCACTCAATATATGTTTTAAACCACTTCTTTTGTTTAAGCCAATAAGCCCACTTTTTAGAAAAGAGCTGACAAAATGACTCATCATTGAGCAGACTTTCATTCATGTGATAATATCCCCGTCCCCGAGCAATCTTCTGGTCATTAATTTTAATTTCCATTATTAAACAGAGATGATCAGTGAAACACGTGGAATATCGGTATACAGAAACAACCTGTGATTTGAAGTTATCATTTACATAAATCCTGTCTATCCTTGAGCTCGAAGTTTTTGTAATAAATTTGTCCCCCCTTAAATCTGGGTGTTTGAAGTCCCACACATCTACCAAAGACAAATTCTTTACCAATTCATTTAAGGTAGGGCAATAATTGTAAGTTGGTTCTGTTGTGTGAGTTATACTTGAATTATGATCTCCGCCAAAGATAACATGATTTGGGCCACTAAAAAACGGCGCTACCTCATTTGCATAAAAATTATTCCGTTCTTTTCTATTATGGCTTCCGCTGGGCGCATAAACATTGATTAGAGTTATATCATTAACCTGACCTTTGATAATTCGACCATTAGGATGTAATTCTACATTTGTTAGCGGGATGCCTTCTTTAACCAAAATTGCAGTACCAAGGCTATTATATGTACAATTATTATATACATTATATGATGAATGTACGTTTACAATCTTTGGACCAACTTCTTGGAGAAAAGCTACATCAATTTCAGATTTAAATAGAAAGTCATTGAGAGCTTCAAGTTTGACTGGCGATTGTATTCCGTTGATATTACTTGTTAGTTTTAAGATAGTACACATAAATATTGTTATAGGAAGTTGTCTAATGTTAGCAACGCACTTCATAATACCACACCACTATTTGGCTGCAAGCACTGTGTTTCTGAATGTTTAGGTAGGAGTAGAAACTGTTTGTGACTCACCTGAAGAAGGAACTGCGGTATCAGGTAGATATTCCGTACTCACTAATTTAGCTACAGACGACCTGGTGATCCTAGGTGATACTTCTAAGGGTCCCTGATCCGTCTTCTTAGGTTGCTTTACTTGAGCTATAGCCGTTCCTGCTTTCTTCCGTTTCTTGTCTTGGGAGGCTTCCTGGGAATTCCGGGCATCAGATCCTTTTTTCCCACTAGGACAACTCACAGGGGAGAAAGGATGATCTTTTTCCTTGGACTGAACTGGAAAAATGGGACTTACAGAGGAAACTTCCGATACACTATAGATGCACTCTAGCTTCTGATCACCATCAACAACGCTAGTGAAGGAGGAATCACTGTCTATCAAAAGCTTCTTTGTATCTTGTTCAATGACAACTTGATGTTCCCGTGGAAAATCTGACTCAGCCAGTGAAGAAGTACCATGTAAAGCTGGAGGGGCTGCAGATGAGGTCCTGTCCTGACTATCACTAATATCCTTGGGAGAGACGTTTTCCTTAATTTCTCCGGAACATGGTCGGCTAGGAACACTGTCTTTTGGCACTATCGGAATAGTGTTTAGAGAACGGCCCTGTATCACAGGGGTAGTAAGCTCAGTCATTAACTTTGGAAAGTCAACATCTGACGTTAAAGTAGGCAAATTAGCAGGTTTAACCACATTAATTTCTGGGGTTGGCGAACCCCGAGAGCGTTCCTTATCACTTTCAGTATGTTCTATGGTTGTTGTTGAAACAAAGGCCCGTTTTTGACGCTGAAAACATTGATCTTGTAAATGATCTCTAGATTGGCAGTAATAACAAGTACGGTCCTGACCGAAATAAGTTACTAGGAACTTCTGGTTACGAATATCCAGGAAGGACGGTATAGGTTTAAACAAATACATAGTCACGATCTTTCGTCCAGATCTAACTTTATAAATATAAGTATCGTCATAAATTTCGTCTTTTATACTTTTACACTCTCCATAGATAGACAAGGCACGCGTGACATCATTATCACTATATTCCGTCGGAATGGCATGTATTCGCACATAGGTTAAAGGTCGATCAGCTAATTCTAAAGTTACTGGGTATGTTCCACTATCATCTTGAAATTTAACACTATCACCATGATCTCTTAACAATTTGTCACACAACAAGTCAGACAATAACTTAATATACACACATTTACGATAAATATCCAACTCAATACTTAGTATTTGTTCTTCCTTTAACTTAAACGTATTTTGAATAAACTCATGGATTTTTATTGTGGACGGACGGTTAGGAATCGCACGAAATCCTAATTTTAATGTATTGACACGTTTGATAGACATTTTATAATTCTAAATAAACTCACTAGTTACCACTAAACTGAAATATATTAGAATCAAGTCAGCGTAAATTCCAAGCAAACACAAAGTACACTGGGCGCATTCAATGCCTCTCGCACGATACGACACTGGACGGACGACCAGCGAAAGACGTGTTACCTCTTGGGCAGCTAACACGCGAGTCCATCACTGAGCCACCGCGGCCCCCTGTTTCCGATTTTGTCATGTGGGGTGATCATTCCCATAAATATTTCTTTTGGGGATTTATGTATCAGTTATTACAGCGCACATAGAGAGACAACTGTTCTGTCTTCGAAATGTCAGTCCTGGACTCGGCTATGATTGCATAGAATGAAGACTCTTTGACTTCCACTACCACGTCTCTTTGCATTGTATGTGCCATAATCTTCAAAATTTCATTCTGGCAACCATTCTAAACCAGTTATCCCATCGATCAATCCGTTGATTGAGAATAGGAACACCCATTTTTATTTCATCCAGGAGTGATATCAAATTACCCGTATTGTACAAATGTCCACGGATTGCTTGACCACTGCGAGCTAGATATCTAAGACTGCTAATTATTACAAGCAGCGACTGTCTTACTTGTTCTTGTTTTTTTAGGAACTTGGCCTGAAAGAAAAGTTGAAACAAGTGTTCAGCGTTCGCATTTGGGAATTTGTCAGCTTGATCGCCGTGAAATCATTCAATTCTTCCAAAATCTGCTATTTACGTACGGTGAAATTGTAAAGCCAAATGAAAATATATTGTGAATGATCAGGAATGAAGATTTAAGATAAATTTTGTTTTAACCCTTAACGAGTTTTCATTACCATTTCGATACACATTTTTTGATCTTGCCTATTGCGTTTGAAGAGTATTATTTTCAGGTATTGTTCGTTGTGGTTACTTGTGTTCATACTTTCCGCGATGGTAGAGCAGGTATTGCCCCCTGGTGACAACTATGGTGAATTTTACTCTGGAAGTAGTCTGTGGATATGTTGTTTTGAACCAGTGCCGGAAGCAGACAGAAAACGTAGTGAACCGTTAAGGGTTAATTATTAATGAATACACATACTCATTAGTATTGCACACATACGGACAGCAAAGTTTCTTTCCCCGATAAGTGACCCTCCGCATTAAGGAAATGCTTGTTGGAATTTCCCCACGGGAGTAATAATTATATGTATGTGTCTTTGCAGTGTGCGATTTGCAGGTCTGGATGGGGGATCCGCCCCCCCCTCCTCTCCATCAAGCCATCCCACTGTCTGGTTACGAATGATCAATCCTAACAAGGGATACATTTTTCCTTCTTACTATAAAACTTACTGCACTGTGCATATTTTTTAATACTATTTTAAAATTTAAAATCTCGCTTAACTCATTTCATATTGCAGATTACTTAAACAACAATTCTTAAAGAATTTAAAGAGTTTTGAGAATGTACACCAATGGAAATAAAGAGAATTTTCAATTCTTTTTCCTAAATCTTTCTGCCTAACATGGGGCAGAAAAACCGCCCAATCGTATGTCTCAAAGAGAAAGATGAATCTGGAATAGATAATCTTTTTACATTACCATAAAAGAGAAAATTTTGTTCATATAATCACTGTTAGATGGTGTTTTAACAGTCTGAGAGTAGGGGGCTAAATGAGTATCTTGCTTTCCATGAAAATTTCAGGAGACAGCTGCCTCCTTGCCCCTGGTTCCGACGCCCATGTTCCCGCCTAAAGAATGAATCAGTCTGTAACGCGTTGCCGCCCCACGATTAACTTGAGGGCTACAATACACGGGAAACACAGCAAAACGCTACACCATTCACAAATCACTGTAACACACATGTTCGCGCGTGGCAACTAAGCATTTCAAATACGCGCCAAATAGTAATGACATCATTTGATGGGCTGGCTGACAACTAACGTCACCTACATGACAAACCCAATAAGACATCTATTGGATTAAAACGTTCACGTGAGTGCAAGCAGAAAATACTTTAAAAGCCCACCAAGTACGTTGGCGGGAAGAGGGAAGTGGGCCAAGATGAAACAAATGTACTCTAATTGAAGTATATTGTTTAATGGCCTGCGTATTTTTAAATGCTGATAAATTGATAAATACTCTTCGGTGTGTTCGTACAATTAATTTATCTATCTATCTATCTATCTATCTATCTATCTATCTATCTATCTATCTATATATATATATATATATATATATATATATATATATATATATATATTACTTTGAATCATGTAATTGAAATCAGAAACGATACGAGATTATTCAGTTTCGGTCTCGTCTCGAATTTACAAAAGACACTTCTCGTCTCGATTTCGTCTCGTGGGCATACACTAATTGTAATACACGCTAATTGTAATACACAATATGAAGAGAATGTCAAACAGGAAAAATATTCAAAGCAAGACGCAGACTGAAATGTGTGGAGAAAATTGTCATAAACAATAGAAAGGAAATAGAAAATCTAGTTGAGAATAAAGGAATATGAAAAGTTACGCCGAACTTGTCAAGATATTGCTGATCTAACTCGTCAAATGAAGAATGAAATAAAATTTTCAATTCACAACAACTTTGGTAATATATTCTCTCTCTTTGCTTGCATTGTCAGGCAGTATGTTGTGTTTTAGGTCAAGCAGTAACTAGGCGGGTGTTCTTTCTTTTCTTCTCTCCTAAGTTTCGCACTACTTGTCTTCTTTACTGTCAAGTAATAGTTAAGTGTTAATCCTTGTGTTTGCTACTAGTTAATATACTATAGGTTTTTCCTTGTGTTTGCTGCTACTTAATGTACTGTTCTTTTTTGTGTTTGCTGCTGCTTAATGTACTGTGTGTTCTTCTTTTGTTTGCTGTTATATAATGCACTGTGTGTTCTTCCTTGTGTTTGCTGCTAGGTAATGTACTATGTGTTCATCTTTGTATTTGCTGCTAGTTAATGTACTGTGTGTTCTTCTTTCGTTTTCTGCTAGATAATGCACTGTGTGTTCTTCCTTGTGCTTGCTACTAGATAATGTACTATGTCTTCTTCTTTGTGTTTGCTGCTAGATAATGCGCTTTGAGTTCTTCCTTGTGTTTGGTTTGGAGTAGCGATTATGTTTTTCCTTTTTTCGTGCTAGATAATAAAGTATGTTCACCTCTTTGTATGACAACTTTAAAACATGCAGGAAATTATGCATTCCCGGTCTTATAATTTTAACAATCCTGTTTATGGATTAAGATAGCTGTTTACGGTGCATAGGTAAAACAAAAAATTACGATGCATAGGCATTCATAGGTAAAACAAAAAATATTTTGTATACACATTTGAGAGCTTTATGCTAGTAGGTGAGTTCCTCAAGTAAATTTGTAAATGTGTGGAGAACTATTTCTTAAATTGATATTTTTAAAAGAATAAAAACAAACGAAGTCCATTCAAAAGACAACCTGTGGCGGAAGTGCTACGATGAAAATTGATTTTGCCTCGCTGGGTGCCAATTTGTGCCTTCTGAATGGAAAGTCTTTGTGATTTGTAACACTAATTAATTTTTGGTAACCATCAGATACTTTTTGATTGAGTACTTTCTCCTTCAAAAATTATAGTGAGTCCTTTAGGTTATCTAAAATTACGCTTTCAATGTGACAAGAATGCAATTCACAGTTTAATATTTAATTCTTTTTGTCTTCTAAAAATTTTCAGGTTCAGCCTGCTAGTCCAACGTTCACTGCGATCGCTAACAGTCAACATCAACACCGACAAAGATAAACTAAGTGGAGGGAGATCAGTCAGGGCCTACAATTGAAGCTTTCATTCCACCATTCGTTACGTGGAACTAACAAAAATCGCTGAAAGAAAGGGTTATATTTGACTTTGGCATTTCCCAATTACGAAGAAAAAACAACGCAAGTTATTAGTCTGTGCTTCTATTGATATAGGCTTCTTTTGTTGCTTGGAACCAAAATTATATTATACAGTTAGCATTGATATATTTTTCAAAATTAATGGATGCTTCTCTTCAATTACAGTAGAAAAGACTTGTGGAAAACAAAATTTTGTCTAAAGTCTTGAAAGTTGAATCTTATTTGTTAGATAGTCCCGTTTCATTAAAAACTTTGGAAATTGAAAAGAAATACCTTGTCTCCAGAAACACACGCTTTTTAAAATGTATATTGGAGAGTATCTCCGTAATAGTAACAGTATCAAGCTTCGTAAATTGATCGTAAATAATATCTATAGCAATCAGGATCGGACCTGCAGCTTTTGTCTACTCGTCTTAGCTACAGAGTTGGCCCACCTTCAAAATTTACGGTGGAACTTTCGTCGTTATCATGATGGTTAACTCAACAACGTTGGTGTATCCGACGATTGCTGGGTAATCTAGTTGGCCAGTCTGCCTCTAACAACAGTCTAGATTGCCATAAAAATAAAATAAAATGAAATATTTCAGTTTGAAGACCCATCAGTAAAGAAGGCAGATTTATTGAAAAAGAAGAAACCTGTGTTACGAATTAGAATGCAGGACTTAAAATTGATAAACAGTGGGGCAAGTTATTGGAAAAACTTAATTTGTTGCTTATTTTTCTGCCGAAATAGGGAGGGAAAGATATTTATGGTATTTAATTCCATTTTTGGCAACCTCTATTATGATTGACCTAGTCCATTCCGACCAACCAATCAGCGTTCAGAACTAGTTACTAGGATCCTTATATATTTATACACGAGTCCTTCTTGTTTGTTACAGTGTCTGATGATGTTCAGTTAGTTGGTGAAACTTACACACATTTATTATTTTTAAACAAACGTTGTTTTATTCAGAGATTTGTATTTCTAGATTAAATTGATATATGAGTATCTCAATCTGAGCATCTGGCAATACTGACTTCCACTATTTCTATTTCGTATTCATCATTCTGCTTAGCATTGCTTCTGCGTATACCAAAAACATGACTAGTTTAATTTACAAGTTAGGCTGTTGGTTGAAGAGAGATTTTCATTTCCACTCATAACTAACGAAATAAACATACAGATAAATAGAAAAATGTATTTTGTCTTTAGTAGAACTTAAGAACTAACTGGAATAACTTTTTCACAAAATGTCTTTCTCACATCTGAAATCTAAGCGGCTACTCTCCGAATTAAAAGCGTGTATCTGACGGGAAATCAATTGCGTTTCTTCTTAAGGAAAGAAAACCAAAGATTAAAAAAATGTAATAAAAAAGTCAGAGAGAAACTGTCAAGAAAAGATTTCAGAGCAAACATAATGTCCAAAGTTTTAAATTTCATTCAACCCGCAACGTTAAGTTCACACGTAGAGGAATATCGGAAATGATGTGATGGTTCTTATTATCTTAGTCTGCGGCTTACGGAATTCGAATGCTCACTACAGCAGAAACACACTTCTGTACTGGATTTCATCTTCCGGTAAGGCAATCCACTATGGATTGTTGTTACCCATATATATTACTTTTCAAAATTCCGAACATATAAAATCATGACTATGTCAAATTCAAGTTGTAAGAGGCTGTGGCATAACAGGCTATTACACACTGAGAAAAACATGTTATCCGGACTGCGGTATATTGTCCTCTTGCTTACTACAGAAATCAGTACGGAGCATACGTTATCCATATGCTACATGCTACATGCTACGTCATACCGTTGCAGGGTGTCTGATATCTGTCTTCCTTATATTATACACATATAGGCCCATGTATGTTACCTTCGTCAGCTGTATGTTACCTAACGTCCATTTGTATGTGAGATCCTGACCGCCTAGACTATATTATTTCATACGGAAAGTACGTATAGATGGAACACTTATCAGAAAGTATTATAAAACATGCGTTTTCAGTTACACGTCTGCTGTACGTTAAGTTCAAAAACTACAGGAATTACGCATGCAACCTACTTTTTTAAGTATGCCACCTACATTTTTTTTTCTCAGTGCATTTTTCTAATATCCAATGTAGAGTTTTCACCTTTCGGTAAGACTAAAACATAACACACTTATCGAAAATGTGCAAATCGTCGGTTGCTCAGACCCAAGTTTGTACATTAAAACAGTTTATTCAGAGTAATAGAGATAAACTAGAACCACACCAAACAAAAAATGTGTGGCATCAACTTCTTGGTGAATAGTTGGACAGAAACTATGAATCATTAAAATTTTCAAAGAATTACATGATTGGCGGTGATTTGACTGCTGGCAAACCCGAAACATTTTAGTGCAAGAACCATTCCATGTATCGATAGTCATAAATACACATCGAGGATTGAAATTTGCAATATCGCTAAAACTTTGTATCGCATATTTAGTAAGTGCTTTCGATAATTTGACTTCCAATCACATAATGCGTCCCTATCTGTCCCACTTTTGTAAGTGTTCTAGATAATTTGGTGTTCTGCTGTACAATGCGTCCTTATCTGTCCCTTATTTTGTAAGTATCTGGGATAATTTGACGTCCCGCCCTATAATGCGTCTCTATCTGTCTCATATTTTGTATTTTGGATAATTTGACGTCTGGCCACATAATTCGTCCTCTTAAAATTTTAATAAAATTAAGGATGTACCGTTAATTTGGGATAAGTGCCAAAACTAAGCCAATAGATTATGGGCTGTGTGAACGTGTATTCTCATGATGCAGCATAACACTATTAAATGAAATGTCTGACGTTTTTACCTGGCAGTTTCTTTAAGTTTTTCCAGCAGTTAAGAAATATCAATCAAAATGATGCTGTATTTATTTCGAATATGGGCCATGGCAGCACCTACACATCTCTCCAGACTTGATTCTGTTCTCAATTTCTTCCTCGCTATAGTCCATTTTCGTGTTCCTGCACTTCGATCATTATCTAAGAAGGAACTCTTGCGACATCTTAATATTCAGACTTCTGAAGTACGCAGAATTATCTCTGACCTGAAGTATCTACATAAAATAGTTAACGGAAGCTTAAGATCGGAAATATTACTTCAGGAACTATCCTTACGTGTCCCTTCCCTCATCACCCGGAATACCCACCTATTCCATCTTGCCCGTCCTAGGTTGGCTGTTATACAGAGGTCTCTTTTTTATAGAATACCAAACTGTTATAATCAAGTAACAAGTGATGTGGACATTTTTTCGAGCTACCCAGTGTTTGAAAGAGCAATTAAACGAGCTTTGACGGAATAGTTTTACTTTTACACTCTTTTTTTCTATGTTGTTATTGTTGTCTTGTTTTTTTATTTCTTTTGTTAGCATGTCCCTGTGTAAAATGGCAAAGTTGTGCTGTATCTGGGAATTTGTTCAATAAATAAATAAATAAATAAATAAATAAATAAATAAATAAATAAATAAATAAATAAATAAATAAAATATTGCCACAATCACTTTTTTCACATTTGTTGTTGCTATTATTGGTGTTTCACTACATTATTTCCCCATTGATGGGGTTTCCCCCCGCAACTGCTTCATCAAACTTCGGACACTATTGATGTTAGTTGTGGCGTTTAGTCTCCCGCGGATGTCTAGAATCTAAAGTTCTTCATTATATAAGAAGTCAAGCAAAGTCTTGGTTATCTTTCATATGGATCCCTTGAATATTAAGTGACCTAACTCCAAAATCGAAATTTTCCAGGAGTAAAATTTGAAATTTAACATCTCATGAACAATTCATATTTCTGTTCTACTGGCTACAAAAACTAGAATTTTGGAATTTGTACCATTTTCATAATTTACTGTTTACAAAAAATATTTTAGATCTGTTACACATCTGTTGAAATGAATGAAGATATATTCATTTTGTTGTTGTTATTGTTTGGAGGTAGGCTACTTGGAATCCATGTTTATTCGCCAATCTGAAAAGAAAATAATGTGAATGTCAATAACATAGACCACTGTCGTGTTACGTTTCTGTGAAATTTTACAGAAATGAAATAAAATCACAGTGGGAGTCATCACTTTCGGGGTGACTTCTGTATTTACAAAAGTACTAAACAATCCTTAATGAAAAAAAAAAAAAAAAAAAACAACTTAATTTTCGAACACGATGTAGTGCTGGACAAAAATTGCTCAAATAATCTACAGTCCTCGAGTAGTACCTGCAACAAAATTGCTGAAACAATCTAGTGTTAATATCTAGTGCCTGAACGAAAATAATTGAAGTATACTAGTGTTATCATGTAGTGTTAAAGAAAAATTTTGAAATAATCTAATGTTATAATGTAGCGCCTGAACCAAAATTACTGAAAGAATCTAGTGTCATCATGTAGGGCTTGAACCAAAATTTCTGTATTAATCTAATGTTATCATGGAGTGCCTGAACCAAAATTGCTGCTAGTGTTATCATGTAGTGCCTGAACCAAAATTGCTGAGATAGTTTAGTGTCATTACGTAGTGCCTAAATCAAATTGCGGTAATAATTTATTGTTATTACGTAGTGCTTGAACCAAAATAGCTGAAATAATCTAGTGTCATCATGTAATTCCTGAACCAAAATTTCTGAATTAATCTATTGTCATCTTATAGTACCTGAATCAAAATTGCTGAAATAACCTAGTATCATCATGTAGTTTCTAAACCAAAAGTTTTGAATTTATCTAGTGTCATCGTGTAATGCCTGAACCAAAATAGCTGGAATAATCTGGCGTTGTCCTGTACTGCCTGAACGAAAATTGCTGAAATAGTCTAGTGTTATCATGTAGTTCCTGAACCAAAATTTCTGAGTTAATCTAGTGTCATCATGTAGGACCTGAACCAAAATTACTGAAATAATCTAGTGTCATCGCGCAGTGCTTGAACCAAAATTTCTGAATTAATCTAGTGTTATCATGTAGTGTCTAAACCAAAATTGCTGAAATAGTTTAGTGTCATCACGCAGTGCTTAAATCAAGTTGCTGAAATAACCTAGTGTTATCACGTAGTACTTGAAAAAAAAAATGCTGAAATAATTAAGTATCATCATGTAGTGCCTGAACCAAAATTGCTGAAATAATCTAGTGTGATCATGTAGTGTCTGAACCAAAATTTCTGAAGTAATCTAGTGTCATCATGTAGTGCCTGAACCAAAATTACTGAAATAATCTAGTTCATCATGTGGTGCTTGAACCAAAATTGCTAAAATAATATATTTTCATAATATAGTGTCTAAACCATAATTGTTCGATAGTCTAGTGTTACCATGTAGTGTCTTAATCAAAATTGCTGAAATAATCTGGTTTCATAATTCAGTGTCTGAAACGAAAGTGCTGAGATAATTTCATTTCATTATCCAGTGCTTGAACCAAGTTTGCTGAAATAATTTCGTTTCATAAAATAGGGCCTGAACCAAAATTGCTGAAGTATACTACTATTATCATGTAATGCCTGAGGCAAATTTGCTGAAATAATTTCGTGTCATCATATAGTGCATGAACCAAAATCGCTGAAATAATCAATTTTCATAACATAGTGCCAGAACCAAAATTGCTGAAATAATCTGGTTTCATAATTCACTGCCTGAACCAAAATAGTTTAGGTAATATCGTTTCATTATTCAGCGCCTGAACCAAATTAGCTGAAATAATTTTGTTTCATAAAATAGGGCCTGAACCAAAATTGATGAAGTATACTACTGTTATCATGTAGTGCCTGAAGCAAATTTGCTGAAATAATTTAGTGTCATCATGTAGTGCAGTTTCATAATATAGTACCTGAGCCAAAATTGCTGAGATAGTTTAGTGTCATCACATAGTGCCTAAATCAAATTTCGGTAATAATTTATTGTTATTACATAGTGTTTGAACCAAAATTCCTGAAATAATCTATTTTCATAATACAGTACCGGAACCAAAATTGCTGAAATAATCTGGTTTCATAATTCAGTGCCTGAACCAAATTTGCTGAAATAATGTATTTTCATAAAATAGTGGCCAAACCAAAATTACTGAAATAATCTAGTGTTATCATGTAGTGCCTGAACCAAAATCGCTGAAATAATTTAGTGTCATCATGAAGGGGGACGCGGCAGAAGTCCTAAATGGCAGAAGTCCTAAAATGCAGAAGTCCTAAACGGCATTAGACCTAAAATGCACAAGTCCTAAAAATTATTTCGCGGCACAAGTCCTAAATGGCAGAAGTCCTAAAGTGCAGAAGTCCTAAAGTGCAGAAGTCCTAAAGTGCAGAAGTCCTAAAATGCAGAAGTCCTAATGTGCAGAAGTCCTAAAATGCAGAAGTCCTAAAAATCATACCGAGGCAGAAGTCCTAAAGTGCAGAAGTCCTAAAGTGCAGAAGTCCTAAAAATCTCTTGTGGCGCTACCATCGCGTCCGTAAGAAGAATACTGTCAATCTGTTAGTCAAGTTTTAGATATACTGTTTCATATTACAGAGCCTTAGTTCTTACAAGTTATTTGTATAAATACATATTCTATCGTTCTGAAATAATAAATAAATAAATAAATAAATGAAGCCTATTGTCCTTTCTTACTCTTTCCATGATATATTTCTATGTTGACAAAATTTTAACTTTCTACCAAATGTGATTCCCAGATCTTTCATAATGTCTGTTTTTCTCTATTTCCACACCATTGACTTCATATTAGTAACATAATATTGTGTTTTAGTTATGTACGTCATAAATTTTGCTTTCCTTGTGTTGTTTTGAAGTAAATTATTTTTACACATATATTTCTTGTACAGAAGTCTTTCTGTAGCAAATAATTGTCATATTCGTAATTAACTACTCCTGGGATACGGCTGTTTCGGTGTAGGACGTTTTGGTGCAGGGCGTTTCGGTGTACGGATTGCTCGGTGTAAGGACGTTCGCCGGTTAAGGTCAGGCTGGTTCGGTGTAAAAGTTCTAATGTTTACACCGAAACGTCCACTCTTCAAAATGAAAATTATTCGTTAGGGAGAAATAAATTCACGAAGTAGAATATATAAATTAATAAATAAAATAAAAATTAAATGTTTCTGTAATTGGCAAGGGTTACTTATTTATAGTGAGTCCCCTCGCTTCACTCTATGTCAGAACTTCTTATATCCTCAAATGTTATAATTATTAATTGATTGGGAAAACGTTTTACGGTAATGATATATAGTAAAAAAAAGTGTGATGCATAAACATTGTGTACACCACACACACCTTATTACGGCAATAACTGTGCAAAAATCGCAAAATGCTGCACAATCTTTGAAAGAAAATTTTCAAACACAGATGGTTTTTCTTCCAATAACCGCTTTTATATCATGCATACCCAATAAGATTAGCAAATCTAGGAAAAGAAATCTGATTATGAATCAGTGATGAGATATTAATTATATTATTACGGAGATGTAAATTCATGTTATAGTTGTAGAGAAGGACAGTGTCAGAAAAATGTCTCAAGAAAATTTTTAACGGCCTAAAGAACACAACAAGAGGCTGAATCCTACCAGTTGTTCCTGCAGAAATTGTTTCTATTATGAGTTACTCTTTTGTTCTTAAACGTGTTTAATAATTACAGCAAATGAAGGATGTTTATAATAGAATGTGAAAGAATACAGTTTTAAAAGAATTAAACTACGTCAACATGTTAAAATAATTAAAAGAACCTAATTAATTAGCCACTTTGTACTCTCATTTGCTTAACTGGAATAACCGAGGCCTAAAGGAAAAGAGTTTTCTGCCCAAATCTTATAAGCAGTGGGATATTTTAATATTATAGAAATTGACCCTTCTTCCCCTTAGAAGTGTAATTTTCAAGATACTGAAACATATAGTATTTTATTACTTTTAGTTAAAAGTTCAAATACCGAGTTTCACGCATCTAGCTTAAACAAATCCTTCCTTAATTTATTTACATATTTTCTGAGTAAGTAATGGGGAATTCGAACATTAAAAAAGTGCTCCCTTTGCTCTTTCCTTTTTATGTGTTCAATTTTCAGTTTTTTTTAAACAGGAAAGATTATATGCCAAGTTTCATTTTACTAGCTTCAGAAACTTGCGAGATACACTACCCTTTAAAAAAATCTTGCCCCACCCGTTTTACGATACTTATTTCCAAAAATTCTTTCTTATGTCCTGCTTTCATAAGAAAATTATATTTTATAATTAAAATTTAACGACTCTACTTGTAGTAGTATGCCCAAAAAATCACTCATCTTTACTCTTTTATATAAGAGTACAGAAGATAAATACAGTCAAACAAATGGATTTCCATGAACAGTTTCCGATTTCTTATAACTACCTGATTCGTACATTTCCCACAAGCTGTGATTTTAAATTTACGCTCTGTCAAGGTCCAGGTTTCAAAAAGGAACTAACTGGAAATATAATAATATTATGTATTTGTGTACATGTGTAATATGT
The DNA here is from genome assembly GCF_964235325.1 of Thermobia domestica. Classification (NCBI taxonomy): domain Eukaryota; kingdom Metazoa; phylum Arthropoda; class Insecta; order Zygentoma; family Lepismatidae; genus Thermobia; species Thermobia domestica. The sequence continues at coordinate 197,063,219 of NC_137467.1, forward strand.
ATAAATTTATTGTCTTATTGAAGCTTTCGTAATCTGGAAATAAACTTTTGATTTGCTTTTAATATATAAAAATCATGCTCCCCTAGAAAAATTTGCAGGCTACACCCCTAAATGACTATGTAGTAATTTCTGCAAAAATGGCACAGGACCTAAAATTTAGGTCTAATGCCTATATTTTTAGGACTTGTGCCATTTAAGACTTATTAATGTCACCCACTGTATTCCATAATAAATGTTCTTTGCTCAATTTTAAATTTACTACGTTCTTTATGTATACAGTTGGTATTTAATGTTCACTCGTGAAATGTCTAGTGTGCTTTTGTCCTAATTAAGTAAACTTTGGTGGATTTTTGTCCTACTCTTAATAAAATACGCTCCGCACAGTATATATTGCAATTCTGAATGTTTGCTTGGTTTCAGAAGTCTGGTAAAATATTCTTTTTAAACATTTTTTTATTATTTATTTATTTATTTATTTATTCTTGTTTTAGGAATTTGTCTTGGGATTCTCGTATCTCCATTCGAAAGAAACGAATTTCTTAACAAATTATGTAATTAATTCTTAGAATGAAATAGGTTGTATTATGTAATTCGTGTATAAGTGCAGAACAGATAGTGATAATAACGATCTTAGTAGTACAAATATAGCTGTTACTGTTGGAATTAGATACGTTCGTAACATTATTGCCAACTAGTTGCTGCATCGTCCCAATTTCGTGTGGTGGTGGCGAATTTCAGAACTAAAGCAAGTGAATGGTAAAGGCACAAGTCCTAAATGGCAGAAGTCCTAAACGGCAGAAGTCCTAAAAGGCAGAAGTCCTAAAGTGCAGAAGTCCTAAAATGCAGAAGTCCTAAAATGCAGAAGTCCTAAAATGCAGAAGTCCTAAAGTGCAGAAGTCCTAAAATGCAGAAGTCCTAAAGTGCAGAAGTCCTAAAATTTAGGTCTAGTGCCCATATTTTTAGGACTTCTGCATTTTAGGACTTCTGCACTTTAGGACTTCTGGATGTCACCCTCATGAAGTACCTGAATCAAAACTGCTGAAATAGTCTACTGTTATCATGTAGTGCCTGATTCAAAGTTGCTGAAATAATCTAGTGTTATCGCGTAGTGCCTAAACCATAATTGTTGAAATAATCTAGTGTCATCAAAGATAAAACTATTATATTACTTAGCAAAGCAATTTTCCTCAAAGGAAAAGAAACAGTGAACTGAATGTTAAGTGATATTTATAAATCATAGACGGAAATAATAAATATGGAATGTTAGAAGAAACGAACACTTTATTTACTTAAGTTTGGTTTAAAGGGACAAGTTTTGCCGATAGATGTCACTACAGTCTTGGTATCTTTCTCATGTGTCTTTTACCTTCCACGGAGATTCATGATCTCTATTACAAATTTAAAGCTACAGACTTCAGATTTTTAGAGGAGGAAACTTCATAAGCTATCGAAGGCAAGAATCCATGCCGATTTTGTATTTAGAATTTTCTTCATTGTTGAAATGGCTGATTGTTGAAATGGATTCCCAAATCTTTAACAATGGAACTGTTTCAACAATGAAGAAAATTAAAATATCGACACAGATTGTTGTCTTCTATAGGTTATGAAGTTAGTTCTCCAAAAATTTGAAGTCTGCAGATTGAAATTTGTAAGAGAAATTGTACATTTTTGTGAAAGGGAAAAAATACATGAGAAATACGAAGACTGTAGTGACATCTATCTGGAAATCTTGTCCGTTTAGACCAATCTTAAAAGCCTTTTATTTTATGTATCTAGTTTTTCTCTTAAAGCAAAACATTTTCTGACTATAATATCTATTTCTTTTAAGAAGTTTTACTAACTAAAATATACAAGAAAAGAAACTGTTGTTAATATTACATTATAGAAACAGCGGGGATACTTTTAGAAATAATTTTGTTGTACATAACGAGTTAAAATTAGATTTTCTACATAAAACATTCTCTTAGCTTTGAAGCAACAAGAAAAGTCTCTTTTTTTCTTCTTTTATTTACAAGAAAAAAGAAATAATTATGAAGCAGCTTTATGTTTTAATGAAAAGGATAAAGCGACTGTAGAATTTAAAGAGAAAACGACTTCGAGAAATTTTGTTTCGGAAGTTTTTCAATTTTTGTTCATTTACCGTAGTCGTACGCTATTTTGGTACGGTTTATTTAGCGAATAAAGTGACGACATGTAACTTAATTTCTTTTCATTACTCTTTCTTATCTAATTATCACTCTTTAGCTCCCCCTTTTTTTGGTGTTCCTTTAAGTTTCTTTCTTTCTTTCTTTGTCTTGTGCTTTTTTTCAAGTTCTTTCTTTCTATCTTTCTCCATTCCATGCCGAGGGTGTCAAGTTCTATCTTCATTCTGGAAACTGGAATGGATCAGGTCTTGCGCAAACAAACACAACACGGCATCGTTGCCTTAACCGGGGCAAAGAAACATCTTTCGAAGTCGGTATGCTTAAAGCCAGGGTTTCGCAACCTGGGGGTCGCGAAGATAAGCAGAAGAGAAATATAATTAGAATCTAATACGAAAAAAAAAAATATTATTTTGAATTTTGTTCTGTTCGGCATATTTTATTTTTATATATACTGTTAAGAACAAGAAAACGTAGGTGCACTAAACATTTTCAACAGGTACAGAGTTGTTTAAAAACCAATTTAAATGAAAGAAGTACCATATGAAACTAATGAGAACTGCATATTAAAATACCAGAAAAATACAAATGCAACAACACCTTTATATTGAAATACAATTAAAATTGAAAGCTACCGGTAATGAGATACTTGAGCATGGTATGATTTCACTAGTGCGGCAATATCCGGTCCAATCTTCGTGACGTACATTATCAATGTATTTATAATACTCAATAGCTTTTCTAACAACTATCCAAGTTTTTTTTAAAAACTAAAATTAGAATTTATTTATTTATTTTATCATATGACCCAAAATTAAGGTAGTTATGAAGTTATAAAATTTTCAAAGGGCCTCTATTTTGAAACAGTATGACAGATCGGATTTGATATTTGTAATATGAATGAACTGATCAAATTTGATTAGTGAAGTTACTATACACACAGAACTACAAGTGCTTCATAGGAAATTTGAAACATTTACATGCATGAAATGGCGCGTTAATATGTATAAATTTCGTTTTTGTCACTGATGCGCAGCATTTTCAACCCTAGAGAACGATGGAAAATAAAAAATGGGTCATTTGAGACATATAAATGCATTGGGGTTTAAGATTACTCAATTGATGCAGATCTTTGCATCGGTACTGATGCATTTCTTCTTGATGTGAGCGTCACCTGTCGTGTTTTGTTTGAAGCTAGTCTCCAGCACTTACTGCGCATGCTCGACTGGTTTTCGTGTTGTTGTGGAGCGAATTCTGACTTGTTATTGTGTGTGTTCTTTTGTCTAGTGCTGGAGTCTGCTTAGAAAAACGGAGCTAAGTGTATATTAAAATACGATATTATTGTGTTAGGTAGTGCAAATATGTAGTTATTAAGAAAAGTACCGTTAGCAAAACAAAAATAGCAACAAGAATAGAGACAAAGCCATAAGGGATTCTCAGAAGGAACTCGTTTCCTACAAAAATCCACAAAGGAGTGAAGAAATATTTAGGTCAACATACTGTATGTTGAAGTGACTCATGCTAGTGGCTGCTTGATTCTCATTAAATATATCCGATGCATGCGTGAACTCCGAACCGCTGTTATTATTATTATTATTATTATTATTATTATTATTATTATTATTATTATTAATAATAATAATAATAATAATAATACTTAATATTCTTATTAGGTGAAGGTTGATTATTTAGAAAAACTTCATTTAACTCGCATAAGTTGTTACTCCTGCACCAAGGGCGCCGATCCTGGGGGGGGTTTAGTGGTCTGGGACCCCCAAAGTTGAAATGGTCCCCTAACGAGGGGGCCAAATTGCTAAGTTGAAGCAGGTTCTCCTATTTCTACAGTACATGGTCGTTCATTTTTCCTTTCTACTAATGCATATCTTTCATAGGGCCCTCCAAAGTTACACAGAAAACGGCGCCCTTGTCCTGCACATACCAATAGTAGAGTATCTACCAAAAGTCACATATGGTCACGTAATTGTGATGTTTTGGTTAGAGTGTCGGGCCAAAAGCCCCGATTTCGTGATACTGAAGTAAATATTGACAAAACACGGGTATGCCTACTATTGAGCAGGAAATAAATTGAAGGTTAAAAACAGTAGCACGGCATTAACCCTTACATATATCGTATATGTTTATACGTTAGGGTTGTATTTTCATTATTCGATTTAAAAAGTACTAATAAAGCCTTTTTTCTAGAGTGGAAGCGTTCTAGAACACGTTACGTATGGTTTTACGCCTTTCTGGGTCGAAACATAGGGTGTGATACGTCATAACTTAAAACTAAAGAATTTTTTGTTAGGCCTATTTTTACTATTTTTTGAGTTACTTACTTTTGCACCTATAACAAAAATTCCCTTTTTCTCGATTTTCCCGCTCAGATACTCGACGGAGACATGCGAATGGAAAACGTTTCAAAGGCTGTTCTATTCTGAAGAGAATGAGGTACGAACCATAATGCTAATGTAAATAAGGATGTCTCAGGAAATTTTTACCTGAGATCTTGTTTTAAACGGGAATTTATGGTACTGTGGGCATATATTTTTTGGCGGGCTTACTTTTGCACCTAGAAGATCGATATTTTGCACATACATTCAGTGTACTCCTTAGTATTCTACAGATATATTTCAGATCTCTGCGGTGCCCCAAGTTGTGTTCAAACGGGTAAAAAGGTTTTAAAAAGGGATATTTTAATAAATCTCTTTATCGAGATTTTCCCGCCTCAAATACATGATGAATACATGTAATTGGTAACGTTAGAAAGTACTTTCCATTCTGAAGAAAATGAGGTACGAACCATGATCCTAGGGTAAATAGGGATGTCTTAGAAAATTTCCCGTTTTTGCGGGAATTTGGGGTATTGTGGGGATATTCTTAGCACACGTGTTAATATATATATATTTACCTTACTGTTCTAAATAGAAGCTTGAAATTTTGTAGACATATTCACTATGCCCTTAACATTTTTCAGTTGATTTTGAGATCTGTGTATTAACACAGGGGGGGGAGGGGTCCAGAAATGCTAAAAAGGGATATTTTAACAAAAATCCCATTTTTTGCACTTTTTCCCGCCTCAGATACATGACGGAAACATATGAATGGTACCGTTTGAAAGACTGTTCTATTCTGATGAGAATGAAGTGTAAAACATGACCCTAGGATGTCTCAGAAAATTTTTATATTACATCCGAATCTTTTTGAGTCATATGGGCCACTGTGGGGATGTTCTTAGCTGATTGGTAATTTGTTTCTCCCATCCTTACTATTCAAGATAGAAGCTTGAAATTTTGTACACACGTTTCGTACACCATTTAGTATTTTTCAGTTTATTTTGAGATCTGTGTGTTAACACAGGGTGTTCCGGAGGGACCCAAAATAGAAAAAAGGGATTTTTTCTACCAAAAGCCTTATTTTTCCCCTCAAACTTTCAATTTCAGGGACATGATAGGGAAATGTGAATGGTGCCGTTTTAACACAGCGTATAATAAGGAAAGGAAATTTCAAATGTAATTTCTGATATCATTATCAGGTTAACTTTTCAGAGGTTAACAGGATTTTCCACTAGTGTTATGTTCTTCCAATGAATTCAATTTGATTATGAGATTTAAACTGACTGTTACTTCATTTTTAATTAAAATTCGTAGTTTCATAAATGGGAAATGAAAGAAACATAACTCAGCATGTCAGAAGGCTACTGATGATGTGTCAGTAGAGACAAGAGACACACGTACTAGAAAACATGCTACAGGCTAAACCAGTAACGTCTTAGTTACTGTTCCATTTTCAGTTTTTTTTTTAGAGCATGCGTCGTGTACTTACGTAACATCCTATATTACTGAGAAAGTAAACCTGATAGCGAAATTCTGATTTCAGATTTGAATTTAACATGGTAAATTACTATAGACCTACAGACTTTTATCCCAGAAATATAACTTTTTTAGAATATTGTAATTATACATCACAAGAACATTTTTCATATTTTTGTACCTAATTCGAAACGTCCACGTATTTGTCCGTTTGCAAAATATATCTTTAATAATTAAAAACAGGGAAATGTAAGTGAACAATTCTTTCAGATGATTTTAAAATGAAACTTTGGATGTCTTCCCGTTTGGCATTTTCCCGTTTCGCCTTGTGCCTGTTTTCATTACTTCAGGCTATGATGCTAAGATAGTATATGCTAATTTGATTGTAAGGCGAAACAGGAATTCCCCTTTGCCCTTTCCATTTCGCCTTACACCAGCGAAGGGGAGTTTCAAGTTATGATAGGGAAATTTAGTGTCATTTTGGAAAACATTTGTAATGCTAGTAGTATTTACGTTTGAACGAACAGAATAGCGTATAATCAAAGCAAGTATTCAGAATTTTGTGTTATCTGCGTCACTGTTTAAAAAATTGCTCATGTAGCCTTGTATTTGTACCTCACATATGAAGAAGAGAGCGGCGGAAGAACGAACATCAACAATTACTAAGACATATAGGTAAGTATAGGTAAGTATATATAATAGTTGTAATAAGGTATAAGTAATTTTGACACTGAAGCTTCTCTGCATGTTTCTAATATTTACTCGTGCAACTTTTCCAAAAGTTATTTTAGAACTTTAGATGTGTAACTTTTCTTAAATGGCATCCTAGCTAGCACACAAATACATAGTCTATTTTTTTTATAGTGTAACACAATTAACCGGTCGTAGTTAAGCAATATTCCGTCTGTCTTTACTTTCTAGAGGGAAAGTACGTTTTTTTTTCTGTTGATGTTTAAAATGAATTTTTTTCTTCTCTCCAGGAAGAAGATTGCTAAGGGAAATTACTGTGGTGAAACTGCATCTGTTGTCCCTATTTTTGGTGCCGTTAAATACTCTCTATATAACGTACGAGCATGAACCGGGCACCACTATCGCAAAGATTGAATACATTGAATGTGGAAGGATCGTGGAGCGAAACGCAGGACGGCAAAAACTTTTATTGGGGGATGAAGGCGATGACACCAGTAGAATTCTTGTAAGTTATATTTTAGTAATCAAGAAAATAGTTTATCATTTCTTACGTTCTTCTTGTTTCTTTTCTTTCTTTTCTTTTCTTTTTTTCTTTCTTTCTTTTTTTTGAAATCGTGAAAATCTGTTATGACAATAGTAATAGGAGTAAGAATATTAATATTAAAGCATTTTCTTTAGAATGTCTGTGTTGTTTATTCTAGTCTTTCTATCTTCAACGGGTTTTCGGCACTATTGGAACTTTGAAAATTATGTGTCAGTACGACAGGATTGTAATGGAGGGACACTTAAGACTGTACCTCTCCTTTTCTCCCAAATGTACATCCTGCACGGAAAATATTTCGGCCAGGTATTTGTTCTCCTCTTCTGCATATTGCCCAGTAAAAAGCAAGAGACACATGTAAGATTACTGGAGATAATCATGGAAGAAGCTGAGAAATTTGGACTGCGTTTCAAATTGAAAGAAGTTTCTATTGATCTTAAGAAAGTAGCAATCAATGCTATAAATAAAGTATTTCCTGGTTAAAATCACAGGATGTTCCTTCCACTTCTCTCAGTCTGTTTGGAGGAAGGTTCAGCAGTTAGAACTTTCTCAATTGTACAAAGAGGTGGACTGAAGTAAAAGGATGGATTCGACATGCAGCAGCACAGCCTCTGGTACCAACTCCCCATTTAGATGTAGTGTTTGTACGTTTGCAAGAAGATGCGCCTGACGTTCTATGAAGGAGGAGTTCCATGATTATTTTATAGACACTTGGCTGGATGATGGTGACACGTTATTTTCTCTGTAAGTATGTTTTCTTTCCTACATAAATAGATGGCGTTTAGTGCAAAAAATTAATGATTGTTTTTTATTATTAAATCATTAATTAAGCTATCCCGAGCACTCTACAGTATAGCATTTTTTCCATTAACACCTAATGTAAAGTGTAATATAGATTTTCTTGCGACGTGCATGTATTGAAGATTCTACATTCACTGATTTGTAAATTATCAAAAGAACACATTCTTTTGCTTTGCAAAAGAAATAAATTGGGTTCACCCAAAATTTTGCCATCGACTTTCCAACGTAGATTCTCCTGCAATCCTTTGAATTTTTAATGTGCTAATGATGTATTTTTACCTATTTGCAGTGACTTGTGGAAACACTTTGAAAACGATCAAGAACAAATGACTAACAATGCAAGACAGTGGCACGTCAAATTACGAAGAAAGGCATCAAGGGATCACTTAGACATACATTCTTTCATTGAATTAATGAAAGACAGACAACGTGAAAATGAAAGATTGCGAGTACTTCTTCAAGTGATTATCAGAAAACACACTTAGAAAGCTAAGGTAGAGACGGTTTGACGACAGGATTCACCGCCTAAAAGATAGACTTAAGAACAGTGAAATTGGTGTAATTTCATATACTGATGCTGTTTCATATTATATCCACATAGAAACTTGATATGCTATTTCGGGTGTGATAATAAAATTTATGTTCTAAGATATTTGAGTTTAATTTGTCTGAAATAGAAGAGACGTTGCAGTTGAGAATAAGATAAATCCCTCTTTGTTACAGAAACAGAGTGAAAATTCCCTTGTATGTTATAAGGTCAAGCAGGAAAAGGCCAAACGGGAATTCTCCTTCCGCCTTAAGATAACATCCTTAGAGGCCGTTTAGACGTTATGATAAATCATCAAGGGTAGAGATAAATTTCAGAAATCATCACATCTAAATTAGTTTATCTCATGATATCTCTCCTGCATATGATACGATGCGATAAGTTCGACATGTTCAACTTATCGCATGCAAGCCAGGTATAGCCCCCCGTAGAGAAACAAAGGAATGAATAGGTCACCGCTTCCAACCCTTCTTCGCTGCCAGCTTCTTGGAAGGAAAGCGGAAAAAACAGGTTTTGCTAAGAATTTGCTTATACCTGTCGTCCTGTGATCTGTTCTGTTGACAAAAAGGAAAGAAATATCTTTTCCCCATTTTCTGTTCATGAAATGCGAATAGTTTTCCAAACTACGAAAACTACAACAAATTAGCCGTTCGATTTGGTTTGCTTTGATTTATGAAATTTAACCTCGGCTAAAGCAAAGGTAGATCCATAGTTTAAAATGAGATAAAACCGACTAGCACCGAGAATTGAAACCTAGACCGCATACATCAGAAGCGGCAAGTCCTTGATTGAAACCTTTGTCCATATCTTCGAAACAAGTCATTATAAACCTAAAATTAAATACAGTATTTGCAATAATTCTTCCACATAAATTTATTGGGGACCAGAGATGGACACATCAACCATGGTCTACTAGTCTACAAGTAATTGTGAGAGGTAGCCCACGTTGATCTGTCTTACTGTTTGTATCAATCAAGCATACCAATCTCGATGGACTGATTGCTAGTTTCTGATAACAAATGAACGTTTCTGAGAAAATCAAAATGAATTAATTAGTTTTTTAAATATTTAAATAATCTTAATTTTATGAATCGTATTTTTTTTTTTTTTTTTTTACTGTCCATTACGTCCTCATTATTAGTCTATATTTTAATCAGTAGATCGCTAGTGATTTCAGAAATGAAAAGTAGCGCTCAAACTTAAGAAAGGTTAGCCACCCTTGTTGTAGACCTATTCAATATTGTTTTATTTTTCAGTTCTTACTCTGGTTTGTCAATCAAGCGTTTTAGTGCTTACCTCCTGTTATTGCTGAACGGGACGTAAAACCCAAAATCAACTCAACTCAACTCAATTCCGAATTCAGAAATCGTATATAGATACTTCATAACTAGAATTTCGAATTTTGAATATATATATATATATATATATATATATATATATATATATATATATATATATATATATATATATATATATATGCTTCATACTTATTTCACTTCTATATAAATTGTATTTTAATTTACAATGTCAGATTAAATATTTTAACCAAAGGCGAGCTCTTTAACCAATAGTAACCATTAGGCTAGAAAGGTTTATCTTCTTCCAAGAACACTTAAGATTATTATAATATAAACTATGGGTGTTCTAAAAATGGTGCCTACGGACCACAGAGCACTCTTCTGCAGGTCACAATAAAGCGAAAATGTTGTATGATGAAATGCCCTCCGGGGCCTCCTTCAGCCTCTATGGGGAATCAAAATTTTACTATGTGGCAACGTCGCAGAGTAACTTGAAGCCATTAGCATTACTCTACGAATACAACAAAGCCTTAAATCGATTGCTTCACTAATAAGTGATGCCAGTATCAATCAATATCGACTTTAATTGCCATCTGGAAAAGAATCGATATAACTATTTGATAGATTGATACATCTAAATCTATGGTTCTTTATTTGCGACGTTGCTACATAGTGCAATTTATGTCTCCAGACGACGACTCGAAAGGTATACAAATATATATATATATATATATATATATATATATATATATATATATATATATATACTGGCGGATCCAGGATATGATCAAGGGAGGGGTTAAACCATAGTTTGCCGCTTTATCCTGTGTAAAGCAGGATTGAAGCCCTTTTATCCAGTGTATACCTGAGCGTGAAGAAGGTAGGGGCTATAGCCCCTATAGCCCCCTCCTTGGATCCGCGCCTGTATATATATATATATATATATATATATATATATATATAAGGTATGGGTCGCGGACATAAGCTCACCAGTAATAATATAATTGTATTATGAAATAATTAATGAAAGGAAAAAATACAATAATGATAACTAATTACACTTATACGTTAACTAATTTATACTAATTGCAAAGGAAAATAAACATGAATAAAATAAATACAAGTAAGCAATGGAAAAATGGTAAACGGAAAATATGACTAAAATCCAAACTAGACTTTGAATATTAATAATCTGGCAAGATAGCCCCGACTTTAGAAAATTGAAACAATAACTAGGTCATTCGTTTGTACTATGTTTGTTTTTGTCGATTACAGCGCCATCTATCACGTAACGAAAAAATGTTCAATACAGAAGTTACGTATTTTTTCACGGAGAATCAGAATATGCGATAAAAATGGGGGTTCCTATTTAAGATTTCAAAGTTGCCCCTCCCTCCCCCGGGTGGTGGGGGCAGGGGGTCGCGTGTGGTATCTTTGGATGTTCCCCTTCGAGGCGAACAACTTTTGTTGCAACTTTTTTAAAATCCGATTTGCAGTTTTCAAGATATTCCCAAAAACAATTTTAAATGCTTCACCCGATATATATATATATATATATATATATATATATATATATATATATATATATATATATATATATATATATATATATAGAGAGAGAGAGAGAGAGAGAGAGAGGATTGGACAAAAATCTAAAACGTTTACAAAAGTGTGAAAATCATACCTAGTATGGTGTGCGGCCTCTTTTTCCGTCCAAAACAGATTGGATCCGACGTGGAATGGACGTATAGAGCTCCTGAATCGTGGTGTGTGGAATTTTGTACCACCAGGGAACAATATTTGGGCAATGGGTAGAACCTGGTCCCCCAAAATGGCCTCATACTCCTTAGTATTCATCATTCCATGCAGGGCTATGATGGGACCTGCAGAAAACCACGATATCACTATCCATACTGTAACAGAATCACCCCCATGCTTTACAGTTGGGAGCAGACAGTCTGTATCCTAGGCCTGCGACGGTGTTCTCCATACGTAAACACGACTGGTTGTTGGAAACAAGGTGAAGGTCGATTCATCGGACCACATTACGTGTTTCCACTGCTCATAAGTCCACGCCTTGTGGTCCTTGCACCACTGGATACGCCTCTTCGCATTTACTGCTGTGACTAGGGGATTGGCGATAGCGGCCCTGCCATGAATTTTCATTTTATGAAGTTCCCGTCGGGCTCTGTTTTCGATGAAACCAGGTTCTATAGGCCGGAATTGAGTTCAGACGTAATTTTCATTGCAGTGGTATTCTTTTTTAGCTGCTACAATCCTTTTAAATGCTCTCCGGTCCCTATCTGACAGTAGCTCCAACCAGACGGGCACCAACGATCATGCCTCTTTGGAAGTCTGTCAGGTCGCCCATTTTACCGCACCACTTTCACACCACGACACTCACAGGTGAACTTGTTACTGCTAACGGAAGAGGAAGGTCCACATGACACATTGAAAACAAAAGAACGATCGGCAACCGGAACACGTGTTGTACAGTGGAGGGCCAAACTTACGTGTTCTGTATGAAGTGTTTTTAGATTTTTTGTCCACCTGTGGCCCGGATATATATAGGGCCCGATCCAGGAATCTCTGAGGGGGGTACACTAATAACTACCAGTACATTTGAATTAAATTTGAGTTTTTTAAATGTCTTTAGGCATCTGTGATGTGAATGAGGAATTCCTTTGGAAATGCTAAGTGTCTGTTCTCGATGAATTCTTTTCCTTCAACCTTCAGAAAATTGACTTAAACTATTGATTTTGCAAAACTCACTGCTATCTTCTTACTTTAGGTAGTGTATATTTACAACGGAAGGGGGTGCACGTTTACCCTTGCACTCCCTAAATCCGGCCCTGTATATATATATATATATATATATATATATATATATATATATATATATATATAGTAGGTGACTTGTGTATCTTATTCCGTAGCTCATTGGGTCCCACTTTTTTTTTATTTTTATTTTTTCATTGATCAGACAGGACTCCAGTAAACAGGAAAATATAGTTACAGTTTAAGATGTGATTCGATATTCTGCAAGTATTTATATATTTATTGTCAAGCGAACAAAATGAACTAGAATTTTACAAGCGTAAAACTGTTCTAGATTTTAGTATTAATAAAAACTACGAATATGTTTACAGCTCAAAAATAAATTGAATGCTCTTCAATTGTAATCCTTAATTAGCTATGGTCAAGAAGATGGATTTAAGTTGTTTTGTGTGTGGACAGCTCATTGTTTTCCATCATCTTTAATTCTGGAACTAAATATAACTAATTTTATTTTTCGTTTAGAAATAAAATAGTCACCTTTAGCTCGTAACGAAAGAGAGAGCATAGTGCAAAATGTCACTATGGCATTACATTTCGTTATATAAAGAAATGAAAAAAAAAATACATTTATAGTTGAAAATGTCGGAGGTAATTTGACAAATATTATGAACAATTCTATAATATGTAGAATTAAGTAATGGTTTATAATAAAATAATCTGCAATGAAATGCAGGGTATATGAAGTTAGCAAAAATATTTGCCTCTATGAGCTGAAATACAAGTTTATTGAATAGATGGGGAAACTTCACCTTGAAATATACACCATGAATTTGATATTCGATAGAATTTGAAATATGTTAAGATCATGGGATCATTTATCATAGGATCATGTTTTATATCTCATTTTGTTCAGAATAGAACATCCTTTCCAACTGTACTACTCCTTTGTCCGTATTATACACCAGAAACTGGAAAATCGAGGAAAACTGGGAGATTTTTCGATTTTTCGAAATTTTTGCATCCCTCTAGTTCGAGCCTGGGTTCACGTAGGGATATGAATTTTTTATGAAAATACGTAGTTATGTACACAATACGTGTGCTAAATTTAAATCCTGCAAAATTTACATTATATATATAATTTACTGCATCGTTACTATTTGCCCTAGAGTCATGGTTCAAACGCCATTTTCTTCAGTATAACAAACCCTTTCCAACGATACCACTCACATGTCCGTATCATACACCTGGACCGGAAAATTCGGGAAAACCCGGTTTTTTTAAAGGATCTCCCCGAAACACTTCACCACTTTGGCCAGTGGCGGCTCTAGCCCGGGGGACCTAGATCTAGGATTCTCTGAGGGGGTGCACCAATAACTACCAGTACATTTGAATTAAATTTGAGTTTTTTTAAATGCTTTATCTGTGATGTGAATGAGAAATTCCTTTGGAAATGCTAAGTGTCTGATTTCGATGAATTCTTTTCCTTCAACCTTCAGAAAATTGACTTAAACTATTTATTTTGCAAAGCTCTCTGCTAGCTTCTTACTTTAGGTAGTGTACATTTACAACGAAATGAAATGAATTTTTTTTAGTTTTCAGCCCCACGGTTATAACGGTTAGGCTAAAGGAGACGGTGAGAATGAGAAATGAATGAAATGGTGGAATGAAGAAAGTGGAAGGAAACCCACGTACACGGTGTTTGTCCACCACAAAGTTCACTTGGTGGGAGCAGGGTTTGAACCAGGAACCCATGCACCAGAGGTGAACGCTCTACCACTGAGCCACCGCGGCCGATATATTTACAACAACGCGGGGGTGCACGTGCACTTTTGCACCTCCCTAAATCATGCCCTGCCTAGGACCCCAGTTTTTTGAGTCAAAAAATAATTTATTATTTATATATTTTTGAAAGTTTATAGTAAAGTCATGATATACCTATCATAGTCTGGGGTGTGGCTGGCTCCCCGATCTTTTACCTTCTACATCCGACACTGACTCTGGCCCGGCCCGGCGTAGGGATCTGAAAATTTCTTGAAAATACGTATTACGTACACAATGCGTGTGCTACATTTCAATCTTGTATCTTGAAAACAAAGGGATGAAAATTTTTTTGAAAGTCTGAATTTAGGCCACACACGCACGTATAACTAACCGATTAGCGTACGCGCCTTTGGCGTGGGAGACCCGGGTTCGATTTCCAGTGGGAGCTCATGTGGTTTGGATTCCACGTTAATCAGTAGGTCCACGTCTCACATAGCATCACTGCTGAACAGGACATTAAACTCAAAATCAACTCAATCATATTATAAAAAATTACTGCGTCGTTACTATTTGGCCTAGAGTCATGGTTCAAACACTATTTTCTTCAATATAACAAGCCCTTTCCAACGGTATGACTCACATGTGCGTATCGTACACCTAAAGCGGAAAAATTGGTAAAAATCAGAATTTTTTCTGAAAAAATCGCCCCCTCGGAATAGTTGCGACCCTCAGCCTCGGGCCCGAGTACACATGGATCTAAAGAATTGAGAAATAGGCCTACTCAAAGGTGCACACAATCCGTGTGCAAAGTTTCAATCTGGTATGTTAGAAACTAAAGGCTTGAAAAAGTTTTGAAATTTCCTCAAGGATAAGTCACTTCCCTCTGTCCCCACTTGGCGACACCAAGATGACCATCTGATTCCAAAATGCATCCTTTTTTTGACCAATAAAAAAAGCCGGCCTAAATACCGTTATAGAACCTAAATACGCGGTCAAAGACAACACTTACACCATGGTATCTAAAGATACCATGAATCCTAAAAGATTTAACGAGAAGTTGCGTAGTTACGGATTAGTATACAAGGTATATATATATATATATATATATATATATATATATATATATATATATATATATATATATGTGGGGGGGGGTGTTGTATGTTTAAATACTTGGGACAAGAATGTATATTTTATCTTTTAATTTAGATATATTCTGTGGACACAAATACAAAAAATGAATTAAAAACCCCAGCAATAAAATGACACTCGTCTTTCAGCTTACTATTAACGATTCTTAAGTGTCTAAATAGGCAACACCGTTCTATATTTCTTTTCTTTTTTAAACATAAACACAATTATATCATTGCTATGGACATGATAATTGCAAAAGCCGCATAATAGTTCTTTTCCACTTCAAGCTCTTTATTTTACTACGGCGGGAACACAAATTACCAAGAAACAGGAATTGTCCTTTCACAAGTGGCAGGTAGAAACGCACACACACACACCACAAGCAAACATCGTGGCCCTGTATTTTTCTGAAATAGTTCACATAACCTCCGAAAGATGTCAGACTCTATTGACCTCTGTGAGGAATATCTCCGAGCGATATCGCCGTGTGTGAATAGAAAATATCTCTCTTGCATATGATAAAAAAATCTCCACCCTTGATGATTTATCATAACGTCTAAAAAGGGCCTTATCGGTTGTATGGCAAAATGTTTTGAGGGCATAAGGCGAAACGGAAAAAGGCCAAACGGGCATAAATTAGTATACTAAAATATATTATAAAAAAGCGATAGAAAGATTCAGAGAACATAGGCATACAAAGTTTGATTTATAATCTGAGTTGGTAGTTTCCACTTTTTTTCTGTAAAGTTTTGTGTTTCCCATCGCTAGATTTGCTATCGGTACGATTTTTCTAACATTGACCCATGTTCTTTTATTTCACCAAAGATAATTTGGTATTTTAGCTTTAGTGAAAATGGCAAAACTACTCTTGTAGAGCAACCTGTAAAAAAAAAGCTATGTACCTAGGTATAATAAATTGAGTTCTTTTCCTTTTTTGACTTGTAAGATATACTATTTGAAGACCTTATTTTTGTAACTATTTTCTCATAATGGTTGTGATATAGTTTAGATGATCTCATAAATTGAGTGACCTAAATTGTATATTGCACATCTGATATACAGGGTTGTCAAGGGTGTGAAAACGATGGAATAAATTTACAACACTACCAAAACTATGAAATCGAGGTTTATTAGTGTGATGCATGACAGAGTGAAAATATTCCACTTTACATGAGAGTCTCTGCGACCATTTTGGAAGGTATCATACTGGATTTTAATTAATTCAGTGAAATGGGAACTTTCCGATACTATTGTTGAAATAAGGTGTGATTTCGTAACGATATTATGGTAGTTTCCTCTCTGCTTGTTTGCATCCTGAACAAAATTATGATCATAAATTTACAATGACAAGTTTTTGTATCTAGACCTATGTGATCAAAATTTCGTTAACAAAGAATATAGAAAACAATCTTGTTAATGTCTTTAAAAATCACACTTTATTTCAAAAATAGTAGTGTATCGTAAAGTCTATATTTCACTTAATTAACTCAAATCCAGTATGACTACTTCCAAAATGGCCGTAGAGGCTCTCATGTAATATGGAATATCTGTACTCTGTCCTGCATTACCCAAAAAGCCTCGATTACATATTTTTAGTAGTGTTCTAAATTTATTTAATCGTTTTCACACCCTTGGAAATCCTGTATATTTAGGGAATATGCAACCAGCGATACCAACCACTGTTTCAATTAATGCATGTAAATGCTTCAGTAGGAGACAAAAAAATGCATAACATTTTGTGATTTCAGCAAAACGTTTATCTGCATAATAAATTTTATGCACACAAGTGCATCAATTAACACAGTTTTCATTATGCATTTAGTTGCATCCTTAAATATTATGCATCTAAACGTTTTGCTGGAGTCACAAAAGTTATGCATTTTTTTGTGTCAACTAACGCGTCTGTGATTCTGTGTGTATCCAGTATATACAAGAAATGGATTCTACTATTATAGAAATAGATGGCTATTCTGACATCTCCGCAATTGGTTTATCAAAAATCCCATACAAGCTTATTATAAACCAGAAATTATGAGGGGGTCGCTGGCAAGAGGATGTGATAAAATGCGGGTCGTGATAGCAGTTAGGTTGAGAACCACTGGCTTAAAGCTGATAATGTACCTTTTCTTGTCTTTTGATGGCATTTATGTTGAATAATCCAGAACAGGTGAAACAAGTGAATATAGTTTAAATTTTGAGACTACAAAATATTATCGTTACAAACTGACTAAACTAGCGACAAATGCAAGAAGTGCCTCACTGAACCAGATCCTGTTTCCCGATTTATTTATACTGTAAATTAACACAACTAATTATTGTTAGCTTTCAAAAATGAAATGATGTTATTTCTAAGAGGATATTTGGCTTGAATATACTTTATCTTAAACTAACCTGAATCGTAATGCACCAGTAATCAAAACACATACGTTCACTATTATTGAAGCCTGAATTCTTTATTCTACCTTTTAATCGTATCCTTGTTATTAAAATCTTTTCACATGAAATTCTTTTGAATCCAACTGATTCATATACTTATATAATCTTTTTACTCTATGTCCTTACGACATATATCTTTATACATCTTGTTTCTTGCTCATCTTGTTTATCTTGACCATCACAGTATCTAACATAAAACTTAGACTACAGTATGTGCACTCTTTTGTGACACTTCTTGCCAACCTGCCAACAATTATATTATTAGTACATGCCGAATTATCTAAAATATTCAAACTGGAAGCATTTCAATTGTAGTGTTGGCGCAGAATGCTGCGCATATCATTGACCGAAAGGAAAAAGAACGAAGACGTATTAAAGAAAGCTAATGAAGGACGACAGATCACGAAGATAATAGGATAAAGAGGAAACAGCATGCTTGGTCATCTTATTCGGTACTCCGATTGGATCACCATGTTGATAACGGGAAAGGCAGCAGGAAAACCAGGAAGAGGAAGACCAAGGACAGAATATCTAGATGCAATTATGAAGAAGAGACCTTATTAAAGTATAGAACAACTCTCCCAAGGAAGAGAAAAAGTTTTAAAATTTTCATTTTACCCACCAACCTATGGCTGAGGTGAGAAAGAAGAAGATATGTCGAATTTTAGATCAAAAGATATTTTTTCCTTCGCATATATTTCAGAAAGAACAAGTAATGTCAACGGTTACCTAACAAATGTAGCAACCATTCAAATTTAATAATGTCAAAAATGGCTTACTTTGCTTGTTAAAACCTACTTTTTTGATAGAATCTCCTACATCAAACTTCTTTAAAGGTATGTTAAAATTTTGATTTTTTTCCCAGAATCTTTGTTCTTATTGAAAGGCGTTGATTCTGTTTAACACGAACAAAATTTTATGATGAAGACAATGATCTGCACAGTACCTTCTAGAATATCCCTTTTAGTTGTGGTTAATTTGAGTTTTGCATCTTGTTCAACAGCGAGGCCATATGAGATGGGAAACGTGGGTTCCGAATCGCATGAGCTCCCATCAGTAATCGAAATCTGATTTTAGAGAAATGTATCAGATCACAATGAGTTGTTACTCGTAAGGGTTGGATCCAATGTTGTATTACCCGGCTTCGATTCCTGGCGGTAGCTCATGTGGTTCAGATTCCAAGTTAACCAGTAGGTCCCGTCTCATAT
This sequence comes from Thermobia domestica, assembly GCF_964235325.1. Taxonomy (NCBI): domain Eukaryota; kingdom Metazoa; phylum Arthropoda; class Insecta; order Zygentoma; family Lepismatidae; genus Thermobia; species Thermobia domestica. The sequence continues at coordinate 197,082,363 of NC_137467.1, forward strand.
GGCCTCGCTGTTAAAAGGAACGTTAAACTCAAAATCAACTCTACTCCCAATGTTGTATTATACTTGGTATTGGGAAGCAATTAAGAAACTAGTTTCAAATTTTGTCCGGGTCGCTAGGTTTGTCTAAGCTACCAGTTTATTTCGAGTGTGACCGGATCTGAAAAGTAAGACCCAGACTCATATGACGTGCAAAAGTCCTGAATTAAGTACCGTAATCCAAGTTGAAGCACTAAGAAATAATTTATTAAGAAATAAGAGCATACACTATCAGTAAGAAAGATACTTTCGTGGGATTAGTATTCAAAATATGATATTGTGTGTATTCAGTTTAATTTTTCTTTTTGTCAGTAGCATTATTTAATTCAGATGTTAATGCTAAATTATTAGATAAATAAAGGGTATAGGAAAAAGTTTTAAAGACCATACATGTAAAAAGTCTGGTGTTACTGTTTTGTAAGCTATTCACAAAATAATGGCTAGAAAGGAAGAAAATCTCTTGAGAAATAAAACGGAACAATTTTTCAGTATTTAAGCTTAAATTCTTACTAGCGTAATAGATTATATTCAACTTAAAATAAATCTTACGTGCTGAATTCACAGCTTGACTGTTGATAACATGGAAGATGTCACGGATTGTCCACTACATTAAATATAACAACTCATTTTTATATCAAGAAATAAATTATGGATACAGGAGAGAACCAATACTATTAATATTTTATTTTATTTTTTATTTTATTAAAAGAAGAAAATTAATATATTGAATGTATCCAATATATTAAAGAATATACATAAAAATGCATAAACATATGAAATTTTAAAATAACAATATTCAAAATATTAATGAAAATAAAATAAAAGAATAAAAAAAAATAATTGCTACAGAAATTAACAAGTAATTTTTTTTTTTTTTTTTTTTTTTTTTTTTTTTTTTTTTACTTATAAGTGCTATTACTTCTCTAAGGAAATCGGACTTCCTAGATTCCCTTTATTAGTAGAGTTTAACGTACCCGGTATTCAGAGATGACAGGACTTCGGACTTCCAGAAGTCATGTCTATCTCCCAGTGTCGGGTGACTTAATTCAATGCGCTTATTTTTATATTGCGAATTTTTTTTGTATTTTTTATGCAAAGAATAAAAAAGATAGAAAAATTGCTCACATAAGCAAATGCTTCTGTGTGAGCCTGATTCTCGTGTTTTATTTATTTTCTTATCGTAACATATGAGGTTTATTCTTACTTTATAATATATATCCATATTATAAAAATGATAAAGAATTGTTTATGATAATGAGAAATGGCTCAACTGTTTAAAAGGAATTTCTAAACATAATTAACATATTCCTAAAATTGGGTTGTTGTCAGGTCATCATTTTAATTAAAATGCATATCCGGCGGGAGCTCATATGCTTCGGATTCTATATTAATCAGTTGGTCCCGTCTCATATAGCCTCGTTGCTGAAAGGGACATTACACTCAAAATCAACTCAATTAAAATGTATATCCTAAGGGAGAAGAGGGAGTCCAAAATGTATGCCAAACATAATTTCCCACACTAGAAAGATAAAACTTTGTAAATAAATTTCTGTGCAAACGTTTTTAGAAATTTCGCTTTGAAGGGAGAAAAGGAGAATATATTTTTCTCACAAGGAACGGACACGAACCTGTTACCCCGACATCCGAATCAAGCCTAGTTCATTCGACAAACATAACAATGATATGTTCATGCACAAAAAATTAGGTGCCATGGACAACGGAGTAAATCCCTGGGGCCCATAACCCTGTTAGTGTAAAGAAAATGGTAGACTCACAGTGAAATATCTATTGCATCAACACTGTTCATTGGAAAGTTACGGTTTATAGTTAATTTTTTTCAGCATGAAACAAGCTTTCCAGAGGTGCTATGTATTGGGGTCCATAACGTACTTGAACAGGGAAAACTGGAAGAATGTCGAGAAAATTCCCTCCAGAAATCCCTCCCTTTAACTTTGGACCCCTCTGGAGGGCCCCGGGTGAAAGCACACAATCCAAATGTATCTCAAAAAATAGTATAGGGAATAAGAAATGTGTGTACAAAGTTTTTGTATTAATAGTGTCTATATAGAATAGGCATAAGGGGAAAGCTTGTATACCAATACACGATTTCCCTTCATACCCGTTCCGTTTATCATAACAAAACTTGGTACAGTCATTTCTTATTCCCTATAGTATTTTTCGAGAGACATTTGGATTGTGTTTTTTACCTGGGGCCATTCCAGAGGGGTCCAAAGTTAATGGGAGGAATTTCTGGAGGGAATTTTCCCGACACTCTCCCAATTTTTCCCATTCAAGTACGTTAGAGACCCCAATACATAGCATCTCTGGAAACCTTGTCGGAAGAGAATGAACTAAAAATCGTAATTTTCCAATGAACAGTGTTGATGCAATAGATATTTCACCGTGAGTCTACGATTTTCCTTATACTAACAGGTTTAATGGGCCCCAGGGACTTACTCCGTTGTCCATGGCACCTAATTTTTTGTATATGAACATATCTTTGTTATGTTTATCGAATGGACTAGGTTTGATTCGGATGTCCGGATGACACGTTCATGTCCGTTCCTTGTCAGTATTTAAGAAGGACATCGAGGTCGCATGTATCGTTATCACAGCAAAATGGATGAACCGTTTGAAATGATGTCTTTTAAGAAGGCGTATTTAGAAATTGGCTCCAGACGGGTTTTTATTGTTACATTCATGAACCACATTATGTTAGAAAGGTGAAACTCGTCATATGAACATCTTATTTAATAAAAAAGTGAACACATTCTACGGTTTTAAGGTAAAAAGAGGACAATTTCCAAATATTTCTTCGATATACGTGTATATAAATGACACCAATGTTGTCTGTCTAATCATCTCCGGAAAACGGGCAAACTCTGCAAAATGAAGTTTTGAACATATTTAATACTAACTAGCAAATAGTCAACTGCCGTCAGCTATGACACAATTTAACCAAACTTGGACACAATTTAGGGGCTGGTGAACTCAGCCCAAATGTAACATTTGAGATGGAAGTGCACATAAGGCCAGAAGTAATGAGAATTTGAAAGTTTACCATTGGAAGTCGATGAGAAACAGAATTTGATGTGCACGAAGAAAAAACTTTTTACCGAGTTTCAACACATGAACATCTGATTAACGGATTACTAACCTAAGAAGCTCGTCTGTTTATTATGTATATCTAAACTGCTCACTTGCGATGTAATTATCGTTCACCGATTAAAGACGCATCAAAATGTGTTTCTTATTGTCTTTCAATGCCAAGCGTCAGTTCAAACCCCCATAATTTACTTCCGTGTGTACTTTTACCTGAAAATTTGTGTTTAGGCATAGTTTAAATTTGCCAGCATTAGTTATGTCGAGCCGGATTCTTTACCAAGAAAGTTTAAAAATGCACGCCAAACATTAGAATATTTCACAAACCCTTTCTCATAGGAAAACGGAACTCGGTATATCAACATGTGCTGCACTACTTTTGAGAATACGACTTCTGGGGAGAAACGGGGCAATTGCTACATTTTAATTTCTCATTTTGTAGTGACAAAATGACCAAAGCGAGCACAAAATGACATTTTTACTGTTCAAAATTAATCCTGAATATACGAGGGGCGTCCAATAAGTTATCTACCAAGACAGGAAGGGAGGGGCGGAGCATAACGCCAGGGCTACTATGGGGAGCCCCGCTGCGCAATTGAGCAACGCAGTGATCGTGGATAGAGTCTTTGTATTACGCCGCGTAGAGAATGTTTGCCGGGTGCAGCTGTCCTAAGACTTGTTGGACTTCTTTGAAGAGGCCAGAACAAATTCCTGGCTCAACTGGTGACAGGGGATGCAACCTGGATTCACCATTGAGATCCTGAGAGCAGGCAGGAGTTCATGCAGAACTACCAACGAGGTCCAACAGGCTGTTTCCCAGTGATTTGCAGGCAATGACAAAGATGAATTTTTCCTGGGATTTCTTCGCTGCCCAAAAAGTGGCGACGGTGCATAGACCTCCATGGATACTACATTGAAAAATAGTGATAACCAGGTGAGCCTACCTGCATTCCTTCCTGTCTAGGTAGGTCTATGTACCGCCCCGCGTAGCACTTGGATTGATTTAAACTTCCATCATTTCGATTTTATTGAAATGCGTATGCTATTGGGGGAACGAGTTTAAATATTTCACAAATAATATTTCTCTTGGGAAGAACGAGAATTTTAGCAAGTTTGTGTTTGGCTTTTAAAGATTTAACGTTCCTGAGTTTAGAAAATAGTTTTTCACCTTCTCTTACCCTTTCTGTTTTGATACCTGCCAACAGACAGACAGACGGATGGACGTAGCTATTCTATAAGATTCCAATTCTTATGTAGTACCTAGTTTAGAAGTCTAAAAAATATTGGGAACAATTGTTTTACAGCATGTTACTTCAGCTAAGATTCTTGTTTAGCAGCTAATAAATTGATTAATCAGCTACTGATACAACCATTTGGTGTTGAATCTATCCTCGACTAAAGCGCTCTTATAGCTGCGATTGTCAACCGCCCATAAGCTTCGTTAGATGGAGCTATTCTCCTGCCATGAATGGGTCAAATAGTCCCATTTACGTTCACTCGAATGACAATAGTCCCTGTTTATCTCACCACAGTGGTAACAACAGCTGATTCAATTATCACATGCGTATTACTCACGGAATAGACAGTTCGAAATTCGCGTATCTTTACATCCGGACAAATTGATTTCTCTTTAAGTAAATCTTGTGTTTTCAACAATAAAAGCACAGAACGCCTATTATATATATATACAGGATCGGATCTAGAATTTTCTGATGAGGGTTGCACCAATAGCTACCAAAATAACCAACCACACTGAAACTCTTCAAAGTGATATGTGATAATATTTTTTTACCCTGACAATGTTGATACATAGAACGGAAGCGAGGAGTATTTTAAAGAGGATCACAGAAAATATTTTTCTTCTCTCCTCCTGGCTTCTGTTTTTTTTTTTTTTTTTTTCTAGCTATTAGACAAATGTTATATTTTGCTTGGTGAATCCTTTTCCTTCATGTTTCAGAAAATCAACTTAAAGTATTGCTTTTGCAAACCTCTGCATTCTTTCAAGCCCCAAACGGATAGATGATGGCAGAAAGTTTCGTAAAATGTTGGCATTTTCACTGCTAGTTTCTCATTTTAGATAGTGTATATTTACTACGAACGGGGGTGCATCCACTAAATCCGACCATATATATATATATATATATATATACTATCATATATATATACTATACTATATATACATATACCTCCGCTATCACATCTGATACTTGGGAATCAACAATTACAGATGAAAGAGAATTTTTTCGGAGATAAATCAAGCAGGACCAAGTACGTATCATGGGAGGGAGTATGAGAAATCAAATACAATATTACAATTTTTTAAAACCGAATTCACAGACACTGTCAATAGGTAACCCATCAATATACCGTGCATGTTTACTTTTGGCGCAGTACTGGAAATAATTGTTGAAAAATTACATTTTTTCACTAATTTCCTTATCATTTTTTTCTAAATGGTTGCGCTGAGCGACATGAAAATACCTCGTAAAATTCAAGTCAACTATCATAAGCAAGTGTTGAAAAATTACAATTCTTTCACGATTTGCGTATTAATATGGCATCTGAATGTAGGGTCTATAGCAACGTTTCCCAACTTTTTGAACTCGCGGCACACTACCGGTGTGATTTTAATTCTTGCGGCACATTCATTTATAAATATAAAATTCCGTGTTTTTTGTGATTACTGTCTCACTTTCACAAAGAAGAAAGCTCGATGACTGGATTTCCTCGTGGTAAATCATTATGGTTATTATTTCATTCTAATTTTAAAATAGAAAATAATTGCAATGAAATATAGGACTCAGGTTTTCTAAAATACACTTTCTTTTTCGAAAACTAGATCCAACCTTTCGCTAAGAAAGAGGATCACTAAATAGCGAAAGAGCAAACAAATCTCTTGTATTTTAAAAGTATAAATGTAGGTAATTTGTATGAATGTTTACTTTGTCGAAAGGATTGAATGATATTTTAAAATTCCAAGTTACGAAATACTTTGAAACAATAAAGAAGCAATAATGGTTATAACAATGATAACAAGTATTTTTTTCGACATTAAACATGCACAGAAAAGTAACACAGTAATGTATGCACAATTATATATTACAATTACAGTATTTTTTCCATTGTAGATGATCATAGTAATGTGAAATACAAATATATATTTTTTTATTTCTTGCAATTTGGTTGCTATAGAATTAATAATTTTGTTTCGATTTCCTCGCGGAACACCAGCGGCCCATTTGCGGCACACCGGTTGGGAAACGCTGGTCTATAGCATAGAAACTACAGTGCAGGAAACACAAAACAACTTGTGCTAGGTGGCCATTAAAAAGCAAGAATGCTTTAATCGAGTCAAGGCACGGCTAAGCTGGGGGGCCCGAGCGTTAGCGAGGATGTGCGTTCTACGGAAGCGGTCGCGTCAGTGAAGGTGGGTATACACCTAAGCAAGGGTAGTGAAAACGAGTAGGTTTTGGCAATGCTACGAGTCTGAATAGCACTTGTCATGGTTTCATGCTAGTAGTGCTTCACTTGTAAACATAAAAATGTAGCTTCTTACACTGTGCAGAAATACACCGTCGCGTCGGTGGAAGATAGTATCTGATACAGCCATCTCCGTTGTAAAACGCTTGTAATGATTTTACACTAGTAACCCTACACTTGTAAACATAAAATACAAGTATATTACTTTGTATTTAAATCTATCATCTGCAGAAATTTGTTCTATCCAAATATGCCTTTTCAGGCAAAGTATTGAATTTTACCTGTAAATCTTCTAAAATGTGGGGCGCCAAAAGTAAATGAGCACCCAACTTTTACTTACGTCATTTGATTTTACTTAAGTGATAATAATAATAACACGCCAAAATTAAAAAAAAGAATTATTGCTCTTACTTACGTACTTTTGCCTGCTGAATTAAAAAAATAAGCAGAAAACAAATGTTAGACCTGAAGTTTTACCACTATGTCAATGTTACCTCTAAATTTGATTTACAACTTGTTGGGTGCTTACAAAACTCACTTATGTATTGTTCTCTTTCCTACTGTAGGAAATTGTACCATTGTCAATGCGGTCTCGGCTGATCAGGAGTAAAGCATGAAGTCTTAAAGAGAAGAGCAATAAGGAATTATCGCTGCGTCTCAAAAAAAAAAAAAAAAAAAGAAAGTTATACATATGACATTCTCGTTGAAAATGAATTAGATCCTACAACTAACTAACTAACTCTGTGACCTATGGAACCCGGAGGTTCAATGCCGCGTTCACAAAAGCTCTCCACTGACTTCTATCCTTAGCTAACTGCATCCAGTTTCTACTTTGTATTTCAATCTCTCCAAGATCCATCTTAATATTGTCCTCCCATCTGCGCCTATGTCTTCCATTAGATCCTACAATGTGAGCATCTTCCCTTATATTCCTATACATATGTGAATCCTTAATATGTAGTTTTGTCGTAATAAGGAAACAAAAATTACTCTTGTTATAGGAGGACCAGCAAGAGATGGTCTCTGACGTTTCATCCACATGCGAAGGCATAATGCAGCCCCTACTTTGGTACTAGTGTACGTACTGCAACCACGGTCACTCTGTCTAGTACCATTAATTAAATTACCACTATAGATGCATTGAAAAAAGCCTTAATATGTAAATAGTATCAACGTTACTGTGAGCTATCAGAGACCTTCTCAGGCTAGCCTTGCTATAGTATGATGACAAAACACGTCTTTTTGGTACTCCTGGAAAGTTGTCAGTTTTGCATATAGCGTGCTTTCGAGGCGCAATGACTAAATGTTAGTTATACGGGTTTTGATACCAAATGCATTCAGATTGGTTCTTGTGTGTACGATGCACCTGCATAACTCACCTAAATGTGACTTTTTCAAGAATAACTTGTTTCAATATATATTACGGATTAGTCAGATTGCATAATCAAGAATTTTAGGAATTGTCCTAAACAAGGACCAAAAGATTGCGATCTTGGTAATATTAGTTTTTGGATCAGGGACCACAAAATTTTTGAACAGCCCCTAAATCAGGTTGTATTTTCTACGAAATAAGCACATCGTACTGAGTTAAGTGATAGTTTGGGTTTGGCTACACTTTTTGTAGTTCTCCAGTTATAAGGCGTAGAAAATTTTTTAATTGAAATATATTGGATATTTTGGTCCGAAAATGAACTGTACATGATGGAGAAAAATTGAAAATATTTTAGGATCCAGCATATTCGAATTCGCAATACATAGCTAATATTAAAAGAAAGCTTTTAAACTACGATTTCACTTAATAATAATAATAATAATAAAATATTGTTTGTGACACTAGTTTGAATATAGATCGTACTTTCTGGTCATTGTTTAACAAGTTTAGAAATATCTTCAAGTGTCCCATCAGTAAGAAAAGGAAAAATTTCTATATTGATCACTAACACTGAATATTTGAATGTACCGGGCCGGTAGCCAGCCCAAAATGTAGGGAGGTGCCCGGTATAAATTAGGGGGAGGGGCGACCCAACCATATTATAGTTCATTTGCAAGCCTACCGTGAAAATTTTATGGGGGCAGCCACATTTAGGGGTGGGACCGGTCAACTAGACCCCCCGTGGATACGGGCCTGGAAAGTGCCCATCGGTTTGACCACTGTTATTCAAGAGTGTCGATCCTGGGAGGCCAGGGGAGCCCGGCCTTCAAATCTCATGTAGGCCACCTCATTGTATTTGTGAATATACAACATTTGGCATAATTTGAATGAAATTTGTCTTAAAACCCTCATATATGCCTTCTGCATCTGAATGCCCCCGCTCCAAATTTACAGAGAAATCGGCGCCCTTGGTGTTAGGATATTCGATTCATGTTTTGTTCACTAATACATCACTTCAGGACATTTTTGATAGGCAATAATTGTTTCTTAGAAAAAAAGAGTCCAAAGTACACTCAGAAAAATTAGTTATCCGGACAGCTGTATATTTTACAAGTGTACGGAATCCATAAGTTTACTGCAGCCATCCATACGGAGCATACGTTATCCATATATGGAGCATACGTACTGCTCTTTTCTCCCTCTTAGATATTACTCACATCATGCTGTTGCAGGATGTCAGGTTTTCTGTATATTACATACATATACTTATGTTACATACGTCAGGTATATGTTATATATGCCCATCTGTAAGTGAGATCCCGACTGCCTATATACGGGAAGTACGTGTAGATGGAACACTCATACGGAGAGTATCATATTATAAAACACACGTTTTCAGTTATATGTTTGATGCGTGATATTACACATAGTCGTTCTTAAGTCAAAAAATTACATGATTTACACACTTAACCTCGTTTTTACGTACATTACATACTTTTTTTCTGTGTATGTTCAAACACTGATTTATTTTTTGCAGTGTTGGTTGGCTTGTGTAATAATCACTACAAACCAAGGTTGTTATAAATAGAGGATCTGGCCATATGTATCTTCATCCTATTAAATCGATGAAGCCAAAAAACAACCGAGCATCGGCACGTCTGATTGGCTACTATCATTTCTGCCATCGTCTGATTGGCTACTTTCGTTTCCGCCATGATTATTGGCTCAAAACATTGCTATCCTATTGGGCAGAGTGGGCAGAGTAGGGGTGGTGAAACTGTGACATATGGTTTCAAGATTTTGTTGTAAGGGCAGATCCTCTATTTTATAAGATCCTTGCTACAAACACTGTAGGACAAGGTCAACATCTCTTTTGAGACCTACGTACACGAATCATCCAATCTTGACCAAACTTGGCATGAAGGTAGATGTTCATCTGTTTATAACAGTCGCGAGGACTCGTGAAGCTTGACCTAGATTTAGCAATTTCACCACCCAATAGAACGCGAGGGTGTGTCCCGGTCATCAACCCCACCCCTGAAATTTTGTCAGTGTCGTCTCTCGTACTGTACGGAGAGCATCTCCTGAGGGCGCAGTGTTGTCGGACTGCCGATAAGTTTTGTTTTGTTGTTTGTTTTGCTATTATTTTACATTTTTGCTATTATTACTCTACCGTTTAATTCGAATAATTATTAGTGTTCGTTTTGTAGTTTTTTAAGTGCTGTTTCTTTTGATTGTTTACCATGTCCTCTAAGTTCGACAATGTTGTTGGTTCACTTCTATAGTTTCACTTTTTCTCAAGCGTGTCTTCGGAAGGTAGCTCTACGAATCGTACCGAATTCTTCCGATTCATGACACGTAAGAGAAAGCTGTTCTATGATTCGTGTAGAGCCCAAGCTTCACAAGTCGTCGCGGTCACTATAGTACGCTTATGACTATACAGATAGGAATTTTAGGTGCAAAAGTTTGGTTTAAAAAGATGAAAATTTCAAATGTAAATATTCATACAAACAATACCGAAACTGATTACCTCAAATGTACAATATATATAAACTCAAAATTCACTGATACATTAAAAAGCCTTTCTAAAACAGGTCTTAGAAGTTAATGTTATTAAAATCACAAATCTGGAAAATTTTTAAAGCGTAGCATTTAACATTTCAATGAAATTCATATATCCGAAAAAACTTTAATATTTCAATGTTCTTTTTCAGTGAGGGTGCACCTGTCGCTTCCTAGCCTTCTCCCTGGATCCGCCACTGATTAATATAGTTCATCTTAGAACCAACGTAATGTGTGAATACATGCGAAACCAATGAACAGAATCGTAGAACCAAAATTGAAGTATCTAGAAGAAAAAGTTCTGAGCAGCAGGATGCAGTTTTGCTCTATAGTACGCAAGCTAAGTATTAGATACTACTCTTTGACAATATACTTCAAAATTTAAGCTATGTATTAGATACTATACTTCAAAACCCAAGCTAACTATTAGACAATATACTTCAAAACCGAAGCTAACCATTAGAGAATATACTTCAAAATCCAAAGTAAGTATTAGTCAATATACTTCTAAGTACAAGCTAAGTATTAGACAATATACTTCAAAATCTAAGCTAACTATTAGACAGTATACTTCAAAATCCAAACCAAGTATTAGACAATATATTTCAAAATCCAAACTATTAGACAATATATTTCAAAATCCAAACTATTAGACAATATACTTCAAAATTCAAGCTATAAGACAATATCCTTCAAAATCCAACCTAAGTATTAGACAATATACTTCAAAATCCCAGCTAAATATTAGACGATATACTTAAAAATCCAGGCTAACTATTACCCAATATACTTCAAAATCTAAGCTAACTATTATACAACATGTTTCAAAATCCAAGCTAACTATTAAACAATATACTTCAAAATCCAATCTAAGTATTAGGCAATATACTTCAAAATCCAAGCTAACTATTAGGCAATATACTTCAAAATCCAAGCTAACTATTAGATAATATACTTTAAAATCTAAGCTAACTATTGGACAACATGTTTCAAAATCCAAGCTATTAGATAACATGTTTCAAAATCCAAGGTAACTATTAGGCAATATACTTCAAAATCCCAGCTAACTATTAGACGATATACTTCAAAATCCAAGCTATCTATTAGACCATATACTTGAAAATCTAAGTTAACTATTAGGCAACATGTTTCAAAATCCAAGCTAACTATTAGACTATATACTTTAAAATCCAACCTAAGTATTAGACAATATACTTCAAAATCCAAGCTAAGTATTAGGCAATATACTTCAAAATCCCAGCTAACTATTAGACGATATACTTTGAAATCCAAGCTAAGTATTAGGCAATATACTTCAAAATCCCAGCTAACTATTAGACGATATACTTTGAAATCCAAGCTAAGTATTAGGCAATATACTTCAAAATCCCAGCTAACTATTAGACGATATACTTCAAAATCCAAGCTAAGTATTAGGGAATATACTTCAAAATCCCAGTTAACTATTAGACGATATACTTCAAAATCCAAGCTAACTATTAGACAATATACTTCAAAATCTAAGCTAATTATTAGTTAATATACTTCAGAATCCTCAATCTTTTTCTGCTTTACAAGAAACGGCTGTTTATTTCATTGCTTGTACACTGACAGATTTCGAACCAAGTAATCAATTCTAGATCATCCAAATACTTGACACAAGCACTAACTGTTTTATCTTTAAGCTTCAATATTTCCCCAAGTGTCTATCTAAATTCTACCACAGTAAAGAGATTAGTATCACGTTAAGGTGTTTACTTTTATGATATTATTTAAATGCTATATGTAATTGTTTACGAAAAATAAGACTCCCAGTCATCTGTTAATAGTTAAAATAAAAATTTTTGTCACTTCGTTCCTGGTTTGCTCCCCAGAGGAAACACGTGTAATTTGGATCCTTTCTTGAACTGTGGATTCTAATTTTTTTGGAACATCGGTGCTCCAAAGGTACGTGGGAATAATATTACATATTACATTTTATTATTTTTTTTCAAAGAAATAAAATTGAAAACTGTGTCATAAAGGCTGGACTAGATGTTTCATTCTTCTCACCAGTTCTGAATATGCTATATCCTGATTGGTTAGTTAACCCCGCTAAACAACAATGCAAAATGGGTTGCATAAGAAAAGTAAAACATGCTGGCCATTCAATATTGAGTAATACTGTGAGTTCCGTTTCATATTCCGGTAAACTTTCAAACGATAGGAGTCGAATATTCTAAGCACAAGTGAAAGATTTATTAGTTCCCGTTTCTATGGACCGATAAGAGGGGGAGAGGAAACAGGGAACCTAGTCTTCGAACGTGGAATCTACAGTGTGTTCAGAAAGTCGCTTGGCAGTGGATGTAGGCTGTATAACTGGGCTGAGAGTAAACTGGGGTGTAGGCTGTGTAACTGTGAGAAAAGGATTGAAACATTCACTTTTCTTTTTGTGTGTGCATATGTTATCTTCTGCACATGTCCGGAAACAGACAAGAATGAAGCTAAGGTTTAACTTTCAACTCAATTGAGACGTATACTGCACAATATAAAGACGGTTCGCGTTACAGTGTAACCAGTTCTTGTGCTCAAATTTCGATCAGAGGACCTTTCAGTTTAACGTCCCATGAATATGCCCTTTAGGGTAAGAGAGAAGGATGATTAAAGGCAAGTGACTAATTGATGAGAAATGAATCGGGTGAATGAGAATGTAGAAGAAAACGAGAGTACCCCGAGAAAACCTAAGACACGATGTTGTCCACCACAAACTTACTTGGCTGGAGACCAGGGGCCTCACGCACCAGAGATAAGCGCTCTACCCACTGAGCCATCATGCACCATAAAAACGTCGGTCAGAGTTCTGTCCAGTAATCGAGTAATGGAGGTATGTGTTACAATGTCAATGCAGTAACAAGTGTTCTTTTTGGTTCAACACGTGTTTCGTGTGAGTGACAATATAAAGAACACCTGAAACATTATTCATTGAAAATTGGTTCAACTGTATTCGTTAAACAATATCGGAATCGACCAAAACTATTAAAGCACTAAGAGACGCTATCACATATAATCAACAATCTTTACTTTAAATGTTCGCAAAAATGTGTAAAAGGTTGGCCTGTGGTTTCAAGCTAAGATAAGCCGTTTGTAACCTTGATTGTAATGGAATGTTTCTATGCATCTCTTTGCCATAATCCATTACGAAATGACTTTTTGAAGATTCTGTATGATTATCTCCTACCATCTATACTCTATGAGAAGCTAGGGGGCACGGTGGCTCAGTGGTAGAGCGTTCACCTCCGGTGCTTGGGGTCCCTGGTTCGATCCCAGCTCGCGCCGTGTGGACTTTGTGGTGGACAAACATTGTGCTCGTGGGTTTTCTCGGGGTTCTCCCGTTTCCTCCCACTTTCTTCATTCCACCATTTCACTCATCTCTCATCATCACCGTCTCCTTTGGCCTAACTGGCGTAACCGCGGGACGTAAAACTTAAAGATTTCATTTCATTTATCTATGAGAAGCTAATAGTAAAACCGGAAGTGAAATATTTCTCCAACTTCCGATCTGAATAGACGAATTAACACTGAGAATAGACATATTGCTGGGACACCAAATTCATGCTGATAATAGTTTATCGGTATCAACAATCTTTTTTTTTTTTTTTTTTTTTTTTAAATCTCGATCAGCGTTGAAAGTGAAATATATTTAATATATTTCAAATTCTATTTTAGTAATCGAGGGTGGGGTGACGTCGATCTACAAATGATCTAGAGTACGAACTACGTTTGCTCCCAGCGGAGATTGAACTAACATATTAGAAAAAGTGTTTAGAATTATAATACATGATTAGATAAAGAAAGAAATAGGCTTCTCGTGGTTAAATGTTCAAAATATGTTGTCTTATAAAAATTTTGAAGCGAATCTCGAATTTATAAATTCAGATTTTTAATTAATAAAGGTAGCATTTATGAATAAATGAGAACTCAAAATCCTATTTAATTATGCAGTTTATTACGACTCAGCTGTGCAATTTGTCGTCTGTCGCAAGGAGACTTATACCCAAAATGATCTCTTGACATTCTACTCAAACATGTTCTGATGACAGGTATTTTTTTTTAAACTGAAAACCTCTCTAAAGTGGAGAAGGAATATTAAGGAATATCCATAGCAGTAGATGACGTTTCGGACAGAGGCGAATACCAAGTCGAAGAACGTTTGATTCAGTAGAGAACTGAATGTAGGCTATGATTTCCCAATCCAGAATGATTTGGTTTAATAGTTTGACTTTTTATATGCACCATCGTTCTTGTGTATCCAACTATTTTGTTGTCCCGGGTTCGATTCCCGGTGGGGGCACTCGGTCGAAAAAGTGTAAAACGCTTTTCCAGGCCAGCCACCCTGAATGAGGTTTTCCTGGGTTTTCCTCATTCACACCAGGTAAATGTCGGGGTGGTACCTAACTTATAGGTCGCAGGCCGCTTCCTTCCTTCCCTTTCCCCGGATAGTGTGCTCGCCGAGGGACGTCATCCCTCAAAACGTGACGGGCTAAATGGCCTTAGATGCTGAAAGCCCAGAAATATAAATCCTAAATCCTAGTCCCAACTATTTTGTTTTCCGGCAATTTTTGATACTGTACTTTTGACTTTTGTAAGTCCGATAATAATTTCTGAAAATATTATTATTGAACTGAAAGATGAAACATTGTTTGCTGCTGGTTTTTCTTTTGTCCAGTTTTTAAAAAAAAATCCGTCTTATTTCTCACCTCAGAATGCCACTAGATATTTTTATATTCTTATATTTCCTTGTAGAAGCACATATCGACGTCACTTGGATGTTATTTTTCGATAGGAAAATTTACTTTCTATTTCACACACAACCTTGTACATAGGTCGCTGTCACCTTTGGCTGCTTCGATTATTGTGCGCAAATACTTGTATTGAAAATATGATTTTAACTGTTCTATTTCAATTGAATAAAAAACCTTTATACCTTATTTGTGATCATTGTTTAATTATATAATAGAACCTACGACCACACATTAATAGCCATTCGAAAACTATACAGTCCAAATATGAGGCTTGTTTGTTTTAAAATCAGAACACTTCCCACTACCGCAGTTTCGTGGTTTCTTTCATATTCGCATTTTCACTTCCTCTTATGTTCCGCGTTTTCTACCTGAAACTCACTTTGCTACTGTTAAAAATTTTATAACTATCTCACTTTCACTAAAAAAGAGAGAAAAAACAAAAAAAGGGAAAAAAGGGAGAAAAGAAAAATAAGGAAGTTATTTTCATAGCAAATGCACTCACGTGTTAGTTGCACTGAAAAAGGTTGTTATTTTAATTAGAGCAGCACAGTTTACTCTTCTCCGCTGGGAAATTTCTCTCCGTTGTCTCATGTACTTTTAAAAAAAAGATGGTAAGCACTTGTGTAAGAGTTTTATGTTAATTTTCAGAATATGTGTTATTAAAGCTGTAGACTGAAAGAGCTACCTACGAAATTTTACTCGATTGACCTTTAGTGTAGAGTATAGTATTTTATTGCATTTTGTTAACTGAAAGTGCAGCGCATTGAAGTTACCTGTAAAATGTTATTTAACATTGTTCGATATATATTATTTTCTATTGAAAAGCATTTAATCTTCTCTTTAGAAGCAACTACATTATTAGCAACAGGACACATGTCAGTTGTGAGTCACAAAATTGTTACAAAACTTCAAAGTTCTTACCTACTGTACTTGCCTAAGATTCCTCTAAAATAACTACGAGGTTAAGTCAGTAAGTAAATGAAATATTTTTTCTATTTATTTTCAGGTTGACTCTACGTCATTGTGTGCTCACCAAATGCTAGGTATCGTCGTTGGCTTTGCCTGAGGTAGATTGCAGCGTTATCACATCAGTCCATTATGCGCTGTTGAGAAGCAAATATTGCCGCACCGCTTTCTGTGTGCACCAAAGAAGAACAGCGTTCTGTCATCCATTTTCTGTGGTCTGAAGGTGTACCTGGAGCAGAAATTCATAAGAAGACTTTCTGCACAATACGGAGACAATGTGTTGTCACAGCGAAGTGTTTACCAGTGAATTCAATAGTTCAGAAGAGATCCAACAAGCGTGAAGGATGAGGAAAAAGCAGGGTGTCCAGCTATAGTAACAACTGATTACATTATTGAACGAGTAGGTAACTTGATTCTGAACAACAGAAAAGTGACTGTTGATGAAGAGAGAACAAATATCCACATTAGTCATAGCTCTGCATATAACATCATGCATAACAGGCTCAATTTTCACAAAGTCTATGAGAGATGGGATCCGATAAAAACTCGATGAAGAGAACAAACGAAACCGTGTGAGAATCTGTCAACACCTACTGGACCATTATGCTAGAGAAGGTGAAGCACTTCTCAGGCGAATCATCACTTGAGATGAAACGTGGATTCATCACTTTGAACCACAGTGCAAACGCCAGAACAGTAGAACATGTAATGGAAGCAGCCCAGATGTCGCATCAAGAAGAAATGCAAGAGTCAACCTTCTGCAGGAAAAGTGCTCACGGTGTTTTGGGACTCACAAGGACCAATCTTGGAATATTACCTGGAAAAGGGGTCAAGAATAAACAGTAAATGGTACAGTGTAGGGATGCTCACGAGACAAGATTTGAGACTGTCTCGTCTCTAAAATGTGCTGCGAAAGTGATGTCTCGACTCGAAAATTGTATATTTCTCTGTGCCTCGACTCGCATTTTGTCAGAAAATTCTGTCTCAACTCGTCTCGTGCGCATCCCTAGTACAGTGATTTCTGGTAAGCAAGTTGAAACCTACAATTCATAATAAACACAGAGGTCGAATGTCGGAAGGAGTTCTTGTGCTGCATGACAATACGGGTCCACATACTGCCGCTCACACCGCTCAAACATTTGTGCTACGTTTTGAGGTGTTGGAGCATCCTGCATACAGTCTCGATCTCGTCCCATCGGATTACTATCTGTTTGATCCACTTAAGAATGCTCTCCGAGACTGTCGATTCAGCTCCGCTCAACAGGCGAAGGAAGCGGTGCATTCGAGCCTTGCTGCACAACCAAATACCTTTTTTTTTTTTTTTTTTTTTTTTTTTTTTTCAGATGGTATCGGAAAGCTCGTGCAATGGTGCACTAGGCGCATTGGAAATCAGGGTGACTATGTTGAAAAATCATATGAATATAAACATTGTACTCTTGTGGTAATAAATAATAAAACATGGTTGCAGATACTTAGTGATTTACACTCGTACTTTCAGAACACTATTAGCGAGGCACATGTCAGTTGTGAGTCACAACATTGTTGTTAAACCTCAAGCCATTTGTGTAAGGTGCTCTCGTTCTTTGAAGTCACACATCCTAGATCCAAGAGAAAAGACAAGTGAAGAACTATCTGGACTTAGAAATCTAAAAAGAGTAACACTGCACTGGTTAACTTCGTGCACTGAAGGACCATGAACAAACTAAAGAGGTACGGGGATTTTTTTAAAAGTTCTATTTTTAAACTTTTGAACCACATAATCAATTTGAATCATAACTTATATTAAGTCCATATGCACATACCCAATAATTTACAGAATAATGTCTCACGGAGATTACCCTGGAATATCAGAACCACCGAGTGAAACGGAAATGTTCATTAGATTTTCCTTGGATTTCGATTCTATGCGCCTGCCATGGGAGGTTGTTTGAATGTCTGGAAGTCGTATTGAAATTACTTTGGAAACCGTCCAGAAATATCCCGCAGATGTCCCACTTCCAGGATAAAAGGGTCATCTGGATTTCCACAGAACAACCACTGACAAAAGTGGGACACAGCGTGAACATCCTAATATTCTGGAATAGACCTTCCCTTTATGTGCAAGGAACATTTTTGTGTCATGAGAGTTGCACTGAGAAAAATCCATTATCCGGACAGCGGTATATTGTACAAATATACGGCATCCACATGTTTAATACGGAAATCTTTAAGAAGCATACATTATCCATATACTGCATACGTACTGCCTTTCACCCGATTAGATGTTATATGATACCGCTGCAGGATGTCTGATATCTAATAGTCTTCCGTATATTACATATGTGAGCTATATGCTACATACGCCCATTTGTATGTGAGATCTTGATCGCCTATATACAGTTATATTGTTCGTACGGAAAATACGTTTATTCGCAACACACATTGAAAGTATACGTTTTCAGTTTTCAGTTATATGTTTGCTATAGGATGGTATCTATAATCTTAAGTTAATTCAAAGAAACTACAGGATTTACGCATGTAATCTACGTTTTTAGGTACGCCAGCAACTTGGTGTGGATAGGTTTCTATTAGTCTATATAAAGAGAGATGTCAATACATGACGGGACAATAATAACCGAACTAAGGATACGTTTAATATTTAAAGAAAACATTAACGTTTCGAATGCCAAACGAAAGGAAAAAACAGAGAACTAAATTAATCTTTCATTTAATAATAAAAAAAAGTAAAGTAAAATTTCTGTCCCTGCTGCTGTTAATAGAAGGAGACAAAAGATTCTCTGAAAATCCTGCGGAATTATATCATTCCAGAGGAAACAAGTCGAGAGAGATTCTTCAGTTTTCTGGAGCTCAACATCCAAAGAAAGATAAATATATTGCGTGCCAGAAATATTTGTGGTGCTTCTCAGTAAAGCATCTATATTAGGAACACGTGGCATTATAAATGTAGTATTGTAAAAAAAAAATAATGAATTTAAGGTTAACTTACGGAATTTATGGACTCATACAGTCTCAAATGACAGAGCTTTCAAAATTATAGAATATTACCTCTCGTTCAAGTATGTTACTTTCATTCCTAAAATTGGTGTATCTCTTTTAGGATTTATGGTAACATTTGTTACTATAGCGTAGTGTTATCTTTGACCGCTTATTTAGGTTCTATAACAGGTATTTTAGCCAGTATTTTTATTGGTCAAGTCAAGAATGGACCAAAGAACCCCTCAAGTTCATTTTGGAACCGGATGGTCAAATTGGCGGCACCAAGTGGGGGCAGAGGGGCATGACTTTTTTTGTTTTTCTTAAGGCAAATTTCAAAAATTTTTCTCGCCCTTCGTTTTCAAGATATCAGATTGATATTTTGTATACGGATTGTGTGCATCTTTAAATATTTCTCAATTTGTTTTGAGATCCCTACGTGAACCCGGGCCCGGGCTTGAGTGGCGCAAATATTCCAAGGGGTGATTTTGTTTCAGAAAAAAATCCGTTTTTTCCCGAATTTCCCCCTTCAGGTGTATGATACTGACATGCGAATAGTACCGTTGGAAAGTGCTCGTTATACTGAAGAAAATAACGTTTGAACTATGACCCTAGACTAATAGTAATGACTCAGTAAATGTTTAGAATATATATGTATATATAATGAATCACCGTCGGGCTTTCAAATTTTTTTCTGCCCTTTGTTTTCAAGATACAAGATTAAAATGTTGCACACGCATTGTATCCATAACAACGTATATTTTGAGAGAGTCTCAGATCCCTACGTGACCCAGGCCCGGGCCAGAGGAGTACAAAAATTTTAAATTTTTTTTTTTTAAAAAAACTCCCAGCTTTCCCCGATTTTCTCATTTCTGGTTTCCAATACCCAAAAGTGAGTAGTACTATTAGAAAGGATGCTCTATTCTGAAGAAAACGAGGTATGAGCCATGATTCTACGATAAATAGCAAAGAAGCAGTAGCTGTTTGAGTGAAAGTCTAAAATTTACTTCAAAAAGTGGAAATTCTGAAAGGGGTATACTTGATCACGGATATAATCGATAGTTTTGAGTAAGATCTAATAATACTTGGGGAAATTCTAAAGCAGCCACTTGCCACTGAATGCTCGGGGACGTCACAGTTCTCTGCTCGATTTCTCACTGACAGGAGAAGAAGCTCTTACTGGCCTGACGTTCATAAAATACAGTACAGTATAAAACATAAATCTGTGTTTGAAGATGTGTACGACTTTTTTTTTTAAGAAATTACTTTTGGTAACTGTTTTCCATAAGTTATCAAAAGGTGTCCTGAAATGTATCAATATGTACAGTCAGCAGCAAAAATTTTTCTCGTTTGATGAAATTAGTAAATAACTTCAGAATATAAGGACAATTTGAGTACAGTTTTCAGTAAATCAAAAGGAATGTAATTTTCTGTGTACGTTCCAGCAATACCACCGTTATTTCCAAAATGAATTTTATGAAATAGAAAAAAAGTTTTGTCGCTGACTGTACGTGCGTGGAATGAGTATACAGACAGAAGAAGGCACGGTGGCTCAGTGGAAGAGCTTTCATCTTTGGTGCGTGGGGATCTTGGTTCGATTAGTGGACAAAAACCGTGATCGTAGGTTTTCTCGGGGTTCTCCCGTTTCCTCACACTTTATTCATTCCACCATTGCATTCATTTCTTATCATCATCGTTTCCTTCAGCCTAACCGGAATGTTCGTGGGACGTAAAACTGAAAGATTTCATATACGGACAGAAATATGTTTGAAATACGATAAGACATTTTATATATTACCGACACTCTTTGAACATCCCCGAATGATGCTTATTCACCTTTTTTTTAAAGATATTTTGGAACACCTAGTCATTCAAGCATTTTGTTTTAACTTGAACATTTTTTTTTAAAGAAAGTAACTTCAACGTAATGCAAACTGCATGCATAAAAATAAATCAGACCTGGAATCGAAGCAAGGACGCCACTAGATACCTTTCAAGCACCTAATAGGAGTGTTAGTCTTCGTACATTTTAGATGTTTAATGGATTAATAAACGTTTCTAAAATACCTTTTATTATTATTATTATTATTATTATTATTATTATTATTATTATTATTATTATTATTATTATTATTATTATTATTATACGGAGTGAAGGGATATAATGAAATTTCTGGTTAGAACACTTGTGAGACCTGAATAAATTGCTGATGTAGGATATCTAAAAAAAAAACGAAATTGTAAGTTTTATGTCCCACGATTATACGGGCTAGGCTAAAAGAGACGGTGATGATGAGAAATGAATGAAATGAAGAAACTAGGAGGAAACGGAAGAACACCGAGAAAACCCACGCACCAGCGTTTGTCCACAACAAAATTCACGTGAGAGCTCCTTCGTGGCTAAGCGGTTAGAGTACGCGCCTTTGGAGTGGGGGACCCGGGTTCGATTCCCGGCGGGAGCTTATGTGGTTCGGATTCCACGTTAATCAGTAGGTCCACGTCTCATATAGCCTCGCTGCTGAAAGGAACGTTAAACTCAAAATCAAATCAAAATCAAAATTCACGTGGCGCGAGCTGGGATCCAACCAGGGATCCCATGGAACAGAGGTGAACACTCTACGACTGAGCCACCGCGGTCCCCCAGGATTTCTAATGACCTGTACCCTCAAACAGATATATTTATTGTTCCTCAGCTTCTGTGGCTGGCTGCAAATCTGTTATGTATGAAATATTTACAGTGTTAAGAACAGAACAAAACAGAACAGATTGTATGAACTGTTCAATTTCTTTTAATTGTGGAAGTAACCCCACGTAGCGTAGTCGGTAACACTCTTGCCTTTGATGCGAGTAGTCCCGGGTTCAATTCCCGGATTTGACACTCGGTTCAAAAAAGGGTAACAGCTTTTTCAGGTCATTCGTTCTGTATGAGGTTTCCCTCATTCGCATCAAGCAAATGCCGGAATGGTACCTACCATAACGGTTCCAGTCCCCCTCTTTCCTTTTCTATTCCTTTCTTCTGTCCCAATTCTCCGGGCCGTGTGATCGCCGACGGACGTCATCCCTCATGTATGATGGGCTAATATATTCCTTGCTGCCAAAAGGCCCGAAGTATAATTCCTAATCTTAATCCTAATTCTGGAATTTATGCTCCTAACAATGATGTATGTAATACTGAAGGTGAGCTCGTAATATTATAATCTATATATTAAAATGCTATGTTTATCCGTTTGCTTTCAAGAAAAGTGTATATGTTTATGGAAGTTTGTGGCCAATCCTTTCGACAGTGAGTTCTCGGGAACCATAGACTCTTGAAAGATGCCATTTTTACTAATCGATTGCAAATTTTGTGTAGAGTGTTCAGTTCTAATTGAATATTTAAAAAGTGGTTGTTATTTCTTTATTACATTTTTTTAGGGCTACATTGGAAGTATTGAAATTTTAAAAAGTCCCACGAGTTATGCATTCCAACATCACACATTTGTATACAGAGGTTATATATCTCTCCGGCGTTTGTTTCATGCCCAAATGATAATGAAAAACGAAGGATAGCCATTTCTCCAGTCTAAGATGAATTTTTATTGTTTAAAGTGTTTTGCCCAATGAACACCATATATTACTGACATTATAATTACTTGTGTGTTTAATGTATTTGCTTATTACACACTGCATGCAAGAAACTCCAACCGGAAGTAGGCTAAATCTTGCGAACGGTGCGAGATATTGAAAAAACAATCGAAAAAATCTCCCCTTTCTGGTACCTTTTGCCGTTTTTTTTTAAATCAAGTTGTCTTTCACTTGTGTCTGTAAAGGGACGTACAGATATTGTCAGGAATGAGAAGGAAATTCATGCTCATATGTGAATGATGTGCTGTGTAGAGAGCGCAGGTTCAGCTAGTATAGTATTAATCAGACAATGTAAACACAAATTAAATAAAACTTGGGACAATAACAATAATGACAAAAAATATTTTTCTTCAGATTAATGAGATTGATTTGTATTGCCCTTCATTATTTATGTATGAGATTAGAATTTAGTCCAAGAAGAAGAACAACCATTGCATTGAAAGGACAAAAGATAATCATAACATGTCACTAATCGTATTTAAAGAAAATTGTATATTTGTTAGTAGTGAATCTAAGATCAATCATGCTTAAAAGAAAAGAAACACGACATAGAGCAAAGGAACTAAATCTATTTTAGCTAAAATTATATTATTACTGTGTTTACATTTCTCTACTTTTAATATAAAACTTCCTTTTCATAACTAAAAAAATATTTCACTACAGTAAGTAATTATTGCCATCTCTTACTAAAATACAAAAAACTTTCTAAAATTCACTTAAAAAAATAATAATAGGCTGATTTTTGTTTCACAGTGTAAAACTAAGATTCCCAAACTATGCGAATTTAATACTCATACGTGAAGTAGTACATCTATAAGTACTGGTTGGAACAGAGGAGTGGTTCTCAACCTAATTCTTATCACGACCTCCATTTTATCACAATCTCTTGCCAGCGAGCCAGTTATAATTTTTGTGTTGTAATAAGAATATGTAGGATTTTTAATATACCTATTGCAGAGATCTCACGATATCCATCTATTTCTATAATAGTAGAATACATTTGTTGTATATGGTGGATACAGCAACCTCGCTAAAAGCGAATGGTACCTCTACTACTTTAAGGTGGATCACCACCCGGAAGTCAGTACATATTTCAGCTCGTTTCCTTAACTACTGCGCAATGGAACGTTACATATTATAAATATTGTACTATATGATAAAGTTATGTTTCAGCTACAACACAAGACACTGCTTCATTTGGTTGTGTCTTCTGATATCAAAAAAGGTAACAAATGAAAGAAAATATTTGTCTCGTTTTACAATGAGCACACAAGATGACACTTGCTGTTAGATCTTACTAGAAGTGTTCAATTTTATGAAATGTTTATTTGAATGTGTAATGTACTTTAAAGCAACGATCTTATTACGAAATAAATATATTGTTTGACCGTTTTTCGTGTTACGTTTCACATTTTATTTAAATATTAATTTACATTTAAGGAAATAGATTTTGAGAAGAAACTTGTGCAGAACGCCATAATGCGTTGTTGCCAAATTTGTACGTTTAATTCTTGGATTCTAACGTTGCAGTTCGAGAAGCGGGACTTAGCTGTGAATTGCGGTAAGGGTCGAAAACAAATTTCTCCATTAAGTATCCAAGCAGAATTCCATGATTACTTCCTTTAGTATCTGGCACCAGTAAACACTCGACACTACCTGGCAACGCCGTACTATTCAAGCAGTGTTTAGCATAGCACCGACAATACCTAGTCATCCACCTTAAAAGTAGACTAATCTTCTAATTCATTTGCTCCACCGTACCTGTGCAAAACTGGTTTTTCTTCCATGATAAGCATTAAAATAGGCAAGAAATCGCTTATCAGTTGAAAATGACTTGATAATGTGCGTCACGAAGATTGAACCGGTCGTTGCAGCATTAGTGAAATCACAGCATGCTCAGGTATCTCATTAGCTTTCAATTTTAATTCTATTTCAATATGCAGATTTTGTTGAATTTGTATTTTTCTGGTATTTCAATATGCAATTCTCATTAATTCCATATCGTACCTTTTTCATTTAAATTGATTTTAAACAACTCTGTACCTGTTGAAAATGTTTAGTAGACCTATATTTTCTTCTTGTTAACAGTATGTATAAAAATAAAAATATACCTATCAGAACAAAATTCAAAATAATATTTAAAATTTTCCGGTATTAGATTCTATATATATATGTACTAGCAGCGTTCACCCCGCTTCGCTGGGGTCACCCCGGAACGCAATAAACTTTGTTACTTAGATAATTTTTACTTTTTCGCTTTCAAGTGATATGATAAAAACCATAGAAGATTGGAGTAAATGTTAACATTATATCGCCTGTCATTTATGTTAACCCGCCGAGTGACACGGTCATGTGGGTTGCATATAAATACGGTTAGATTTAGCTATGATGAGCTAACAAAGGATTTGTACGTTATGGACACTTGAATGGTCAATTATCTCAAGACACTGGTAATTGAAAATTAAAGTGATATGATAAAAACCATCTAGGGTCCAAATCTTAATAACCCCCCAAAAATGAAAGAAATTGGTTCAGCCGTATTAGCGTGATGAGCTAACGAAGGATTTGTACGTTCTCTTTTATATATATAGATATATATATTTATCTCTTCCTATTATCTTAACGATCCCCAGGCTGAGAAACCCTAGAATAGACTAATAAATCAAAGATGGATCCTGCTCATCAGACGCTAAGGTTATATCGAAAAGCCATTACTCGCTATCAATGACTGTTTTTGGTTTATGAAGAGGACTATTAAGCCCAGAAGTACTAGTAAATTTTCAACCACTTCCTGTTTTGGTAGGGCATTGCGGTTGGTTATGGTGTATTCTATTGAGATGTTAAAATCGATTGCAAACAAACGTTTGTGACTATTTATTACCGTTTCTGTTCTATAGTGATGATAGATGGAACCAAAATTGGTTAACGTCTAGAACTTCTGATTTAAATGGAGGGTTTAGAGGTAATTTATTCTTGGAACGCGAATATTATAGTACGGCCGCTACGTCTCTGGCTCTGACAGTTCTGCACATGGAGAAAACAAAGTTGCCAATTTGTCCTTTATATCCTCCTATTTTCTTTGGCTTCGGCTCTTAAGTACTAGCCATTTTCATCAATTAATAACAACACTATTCTTAACAGCACACCCAAACATACAAAAAGAAAGAAAAAAAAAAGGTCACAATAACCAAACATGATCTCAAAGCACTTTTCATTCAACTATGCACAATCAAAAGGATGAATGCGGAGCGGTAACTACGTCTGGTTTCCTATGCCAGCGCGGTGAGGGTTCGGTTACTCATTGGGCTTTATGAGGGTGTATCAGTGTAGTATCAACCTGCGCTTTCTTTTTCGTGTAGCTGTGAAACGTCGTGACTGGGAAAGAGGAAGAAGTATGTCATGACCCCTTGTCGCCAACTTGAACTTCAACAATTTGATAATTTAATAAATAAACTAAAATAATATTCATTTTCTGTTCTTCTTATGTTTCATTATTAGTTATTTAATATCGCACTTCCGAAGAGAAAATTAAGTGAATTTATTGACTGCGTCTATAGCGATAACTCCGAGTCACGACTTCTCTTCAATTTTATTTAAAAGTAAGAAAGACTGAGAAAAAGATAGATGAAGTCAAGGAGAAGGTAGAAGAAAGAGAAGGAGAAGAAAGCAGAATAGAAGAAAAAAGAGGAAACTAGAAACGAAGAAGTACTGGATAATTCTGGAAATATAGTGAGAAAGTTTAAATATTAAAAGGTGATTCCTATCCGAATTTTATTATTAAAGGAATCAATTCCAAATTGTTCCTGATGAAACACGTGTTCCTTCATACTACTCTCACCTGGATCCAGGTAACTGCACAAGTTGGAGTTACCCTAGCCCAGCCTAGATGATGAGAAGTATTAATTTAATAGTTTGTCTGTTATTTCTGAGAATTAAATAACTTTTATCTGGTAACTGATTGTACATGATGGAGGTCGAACACACGTTTATTAGCCAAAAAATAAATAAAATAAAATAAAGTGATACACATGTTTCCACAAATCGGAGTTCCTGAAATTCGTGAAAAGACTGTCGTTATCCAGCTTATTCTGCTGTTTCGGCTTGTGTTTCAGAGCCGATTTGAATTAATTTAGAATTAGTTATCCTTCATGACCTCGGTCATGAACCAATACACACATGTTAGTCATATACATATATAAGAAATATTATTCCAGACCAACATTAGAGATTACCACTTAAAGCTAAAGTTATCGCTTATTCACACACACACAAACATACAGGACAATGTATTGATACAGGTGAGTAGGTAATATTTGCTTGGAAGGAAATTATTGATTAATTACAGTTTGGTAACATTTATTGCAACCATCAGTGAGAATAAACATGAAGAAGACATTAATACATACAAATAAGTACTCATATTAGTATATAATTATACATCGGATGTTAAATTATTTCAATACAGATTTCATGTGATAAAGAAAAAAATAAAATAAAACATATAGCTTAGACATTAGAAACATCAGGTCGTATCTCGTATAGTAATAAGGTTAAGAGAAAAACGGGAAACTTTGTCGAACGAGTCCTTTCTCGTCGTTTTTGATAACATTTTGTATCACGTGTCCACACTGCACCTATTTGGCGTCCATGCACGTAATTAGCATCTATTCGCATATACAAATGAAATAATATTTATTTATGTGCAACTATCACATATTCAGTTTATGGATTTACTTATTTATATAATTTATCCATTCCTAAATTAATAACAACAAATTTTTTTGGTCATTGGCTTTTGATTTCACCAAACCACTCAATTCATCATTTCGTTTGTTACTTAGTCAACAATATCTCTTAACTTATTGTTATATTATATGTTATTGTACACTCACACACTCGCAGTCATATTAGGACGATTTAAAGGAATCAAATTTCCATAAATTCCAATTATGTTATCAATGTCGAAAGACAATTGGTATGAGATTACAGAAATTGTTAGTCACCTTCGCACCAAGATTACAATCACTAAGATGGAAACACTGCTTCGGTTCTAAGGTTTATATATGACAGGGTAATAGAGATACAGCTGCATGGCAAGATTTCAGGTTCATGGACTTAAGGATAAACTTGATGGTAGTTTAGGGTTACGATAACCTGCCTTATTTATATGCAATTAGTACGCCATGTGAGATGTCAATATACACATATACAACTTAACCACACTACAAGGTTAAGGATGGTGTTTAAACATAAAGCGATATATAACAAATTTACACTTTACGTTTACGTTATTACGTTACTTTACATTTCGAATTTACGTTTTATAATTGTCGAATTTTATGAAAGTATGGAAACCAACGCAACCGTTCGGGGTAGGTAACAAGACCCTTTATTCACCTTTATCAAAGTATTTCAACATTATACGTTTTTCTTCAATATCACATTTACATTCATTACGCATTTATACTTCGATATAAATATATTTAATCATTATTTTACCATTTCAAATTAATTACCCCGCTCAACAAAATTTTTAGGTTGCAACACTATATACAATAAAATAAATTCGACTAGACGTTGAACAGGTAACCGCTAAATATTGTAAACAGTTACATCCTCGACGATTTCAGAACTAACGAACATTCAAGATTTTGGGACAGATATGTAAACCGAACTACAAAACAAATAATGATTTGAAAGTTTGCCATTTAGATGATAAAACCCCAAAACTTAACACACTTTCATGGGCCCAAACATCTGCACGAAAATTTCTTCTCCATAGCACTTGATAGAGAAAAATGGAGGCGACGAATGTTACAACGGTAAGCTTCAATCAGAAAATGGTAAAGGAAGACGAAAGCAAAGTTAGAACGTATACTATGTGATCGATCACGACTACAGCGGGGCATATTACAATGGAAACGGTTCCTTGATATCTGATGAAGGTAAATAACTACACGAATTGTACATCGCAATACCTGAATTCAATATTCAGGTTCAAATAAGGTGTGTTAAAAGGTTAAGAATTGTCAAGTTAAAACTGCTGGAGGTTGAAACAAAAATTTTAGACAAGAGAATAGAAAGATAGCTAAAGAAGAGAATAGAGACGCGCCAAGGGAGAAATAAGATAGAACAATAGATACTACCATGATAAGTGGTCGAATATAAACACACGACAATCATCAACTTGACAGTCGTCAACACACGACATCACTTCAATACTTTTCAATATGCCGAAACAGGTGGCCTACTAAATGGTTGGCCTAAGATATATCTAACAAGTGCGAGACAAGCCAGTGCCTAGGAATGAAATTTTCACAAAGACAAGGGCTTTATGGAAATCTCACTACACGCTGTGTCCGGTCAACGCCACTGCAGAACCCGGAACTACCAGAAAGGAGTTGTTGCATCCTAATTTAGAATCTCTAAGAAAAAATTATCCAACCCCTCAGAAAACTGAGTAGAGTTCAGATTAAAGCATGGAAAATAGCGTAGAAGTCGATAAAATAGAGAAAATCCTAAACGGTATTTGCCAAAATTTAAAAAAATTAAATAAAATAAATTTTGTATAGCAAGTTGTTTGCCAAATTCTTGCTAGAGCTCCCAATCCGCAATGGCTCTAACCTTGAGGCGTCAACTAATTTCAAACACTATATCTCTAGAAATAAAAGAAGTGAAGATTCATGGGCATTAGAATTCTCTGACGCCCTGGTACGGGATTATGAGATTCTACTGTAATAAATCTACTATGCTATTTACTCTTATTCATTCTTTCACCTCCATGAATAGTGATGAACTCAACTTAATAAAGTAACGTGAGAGAAAGAAAAACAAAACTCAAAGTAACCAAGTACTATTGCGAGTATAAGACTGGACGCGTATACTTAATCTGTACCAATTATGGAAATGACTATACTGTTCTGTAGTTACTTTTAAACTATCCGGAACCATTTACTACATAAACACTACTCGCATCGTCAGACCAGATAAGCAGTTAGTACGTGAGATTATGGTTGATCGTTAAGCTACGAAGTGAAAACATAGTCATTTCTACACAGCACTCCTTTCCATACGAATTTCTAAAGTAGAGGTCACTGCTCGAAACCTTCATTATCATATATAAACAATCACAACATTAGATGGTGGCAAAAGAATAAACTGGGCTTTCATATACATCAAGGTGTCCTATCATTTAATTACACTCACTATATTAACTATTAATTAATCAACTATTATTATTACTCTTTTATACTTATTCACATTTCATATTATAAATTCATTTTTAGACACCCTATTCTCTAATTTCACCCAAGCAGTCACATTGTATACTTTAAAAATCTACATGTAACTAAAGTAATTATCGCGTACTGACCGATACATGGAAACTAGCATGAGCCAAAACTCAACTCTTTCAATACAAACCACACTATATTTACACTTCATAGTTTAAAGGTCGTATATACGCAAGTAGAATTCAATACTATTTACTGTATACTCTGGTAAATATCTGTTTGCATTCTGACAACAACAATAAGATTAATCACTAAAAGCGAAGAAAAGAAAATTTGAAACTAGGATCTGGCGATAGAAAGCGTCACGTATGCTGGCTTATAGTTAACGACACACGCGAAGTTTACTTTTGCCTATTATTTAATTACTGACCTACGTAATGTTTCATACTTTTCAATATAGTTAATCTGCAATGTATTTTATTAATTGGAATACTCACATTGACCGTAGCTACCAGATATTTTTTAATAATCGAAAAAGATGGGTATTTTCAAGAGTAACTATTTTCTTAAATATTTATGGAAAAAAACTAATGATGAGCGGTTGTTTACTTGACGTTAGATGGCGCGACAAGGTGACAATAACTGTACTGTAAAAACGTGCTTTGTACTCTATTATAAGCTAACTACAAGTTGTATATTATGGAAGAATGATACAGAATCACGATAGCTTTGCATTAAGGACGAAATTTACTTGTTATGTTAGGCCACAAGAGACGAATACCGTACTTACGAATCAACAATACACTGTCCTTAAGCAAGTTAATAACATTACCACACATACATCAATACACACATATATACTGCATAACATACGAACTAAAACTACACATACCAATACACATCACTATAGGAATTTAAATTCTATCCGCCTTATGCAGAGTTGTTTTGACGTATGATTAGCGTCATATTAAAGGTCTCATACTGCAGGAAACATATGATAGTCGAACTCTTTAGCATGGCACTAATCACGTTTCAGAAGGACTCTGCATAATGCTCTATATGTTTAGACCAAACTAATTACTAACATTACCTCATTTTCAACAGCTCTGATACTAAAAAGAGGTAGGGGAAATGGTCCGGGCCAGGTGGCCCTTGTACTCACTAACCCATTTTTTCAGTTATGAAATTATTGTTTATAGCTCCAGAGTTACATATCAAATTATTAAGGGAAAGGAACTTTTACGAAATTATTCAACCCATGATATGTTAGAAGCTGTGGTCAATTTAAGAGTAAATAGGAGTCCCTAGAAACGCTTACTCTGACATTTTAATATGTATCCTAACTAACGCTAAATCACATACCGCCATGCTAAAAAAATAACATATACTATACGCAAAACTACATATGGACATGTTTATCCAACCTAACAGAAATTTTAGGGCTAAAGGAAATTTTTAAGTGAAACACTAATCGTCAAAACTTAGTTTGAAGAAGATTACAAAACCGGAAAAAAATTCTATGCACCTTACTGTGAATTCTGTCTATACCTATCTATGTTCAAAAACATGGCATCTGCTGAGCTGAATTCTATATTTTATATTTTCTAACTAATTTCACTGCAAAATTTTTAAACTCCAGGCCTCCGTTTCAGCTTCCAAACAGTTTATTTGCTATTTCGTACGTTGTTACCTGAATGTTATAGCCTTTTCCCGTCGAATATGCATTTTTCTAGGGAGCAAAATTGATGCATTCCGTCTGCAAATCCTTGCACACAAAGAATAAGATAGAGGCGCGCCAGAATACTAAGGTTGAATATAGTTCCATCATCATAGCATAGCAAAGGAATTTTCGCAAAGGAAAAACAAACGAATAAAAATTGGTAAAAACTGGATCAAACCGGATTTTAGTAGGATATGGACATCTCAGAGGGACGAAGGGAGCTAATTTATTCTACCAAATATTGGATTGGTGGACAAATTCAGAAAATTTCACCCAGCTGCTGATCTATGTTTTACATTGAAATAAAAATGTATAATTTCAATAATCATCCAATTTAGGTGCCCGTATACAGAAATTTACGATAAAATAATATATAAATAAAGAAATTATTCCCCGAAATATAATTTTTCCTAGTTATTCTGAAGCTCCTGAGTTAATTTTGATTTGGATAAGAAACAAACGGATTTAATACCTAAACCAAAAATTATATGGCAAAATCTAGTAATACGCAGTACGGTCAAAAAGTACTGGAGCAGAAAAAATTATGCTACCTTAACCGTAATTGAATATTACAACTGTCAGAGCCAGAGATACAGCGCCCGTACTTATAGCTTCTTGATATCTTTTAACCGTATTTTCTTTATGGAAATCACTATTGAAACCGGGAATAGAAGTAAATTTTCAACCTCTTCTCGTTTTGATAAAATGCCGTGGGTGGTGACGATATATTCTCTTGACACGCTGAATACTAAATATTGGGTTGGCCCATAAATCCTAGCGTTTTTGTTTTAAAAGAAAATTTTGCGTGGAAAATAAAACGCGTTTTGTGTTATTTAATACAGAATTGTGCGTTATACAAAATAGTGTTTTAGTGTTTTCCTCCTGTTAAACTTTTTGTTCTTTTCAGGCCATTAAAATAGAGTGTCAAATCGACAAGAAAAATAACATTCTCGACACCTTCTGCTTTTTTGCGTTTAATCGAAGTACCAAAGCCATAGAAGTTGCTCGAGAGATATTGTGAAGTGAATGGGAAAGAAGCGACACCTCTTAGAACAGCTTAAAATTGATTTAAGCGATTCGAAGACAGCAATTTTGCACTCAAAGATATCCATCGCATTGAACGCTCCGTTCAGTTCGATAAGAAGCGACTAAATCACCTTATTCATGACGATTCACGACAAATAAGGAGGGAATTGGAAGAGATAATACAATGGTCCCACCGAAACTTATGGATCAACCCAGTATAATAAGTGCTTTCAGTAAACAGTTTGGAAACCCCGAAAACTATGGATTCAATACTTACCTCCGTCATTTTTGAAATCTTATTTTTCACCCTTTCTCACTCCCTGTTCCCTCCATTGGGCTGAAGTTGAACTTAAATGGCATCTGGAATGCTACTATTCATCTCGGAGACCCTAAAAACTACCCTAACACCAATTCAACCCTAACACCTGTCGCTTCCGATTATTTTTACATGCCACAACATTATTGTTTTCTTATTATAATTCATATGGGTATGAGCACTTTGTTTTCCAGAATCAGTTTATATACTGACATTCATCTTCCTAATATGAAAAGAGGATCTGTATTTTAAAAGCTCTAAATGTTCTTCACTCTATTCGACACAGTCACTTTGAAGTGTGCCAACCTAACAGGGTTGATCTGTAATACCGGTTAGACAGACAAATAAATAAACGAACATTCACCTTTATACAGATTGGCCCAAAATTATGTATTTGATGTTTGACTGACTGTTGTATTTATAATTCTAGACAAAAAGTTCCGATATGGCAACACTTTGTAGCCTGAGAATGGGGATAAAGGGCACTGGACTTAGAACCGTTAGTGTATGCCAGACAGTGCCTGGGTGGCTGAATGAAATATTCCCGAACCGCTGGATCAGTCGACGTGGGTCTGGAGTGGTCAGCTTGATCTCCCGATTTGACCCCGGACTTTTCCTTATGGGATGTTTCAAAGGACAAAGTATATCAACATCACACACGCAAATTGCCTGAACTACGAGTAGCTATCACAGAAGAGTTCCACAGGATACTAGTACAGGTCTCTCAAGCTACTTGTGACAACGTTGATCTTCGTCTCCAGGCATGTATCAATTTGGATGGTTGCTGTTCTTCTCCAGGCATGCATCGATTTGGATGGTTGCTGTTCTTCTCCAGGCATGTATCGATTTGGATGGTTGCTGTTCTTCTCCAGGCATGTATCGATTTGGATGGTTGCTCTTCTTCTCCAGGCATGTATCGATTTGGATGGTTGCTCTTCTTCTCCAGTCATGTATCGATTTGGATGGTTGCTGTTCTTCTCCAGGTATGTATCGATTTGGATGGTTGCTGTTCTTCTCCAGGCATGTATCGATTTGAATGGTGCATGGTGGACTATGCCATGGAGAACAGAGATTAAAATTCTTGTAAGGAAAGGTATGAGAGTAATGTGTTTATGTTGAAGTTATGTTGCTAATTTCTTTACAGTAGTCTTTGAAACATCATATAAGTAATTATGGGTCACGCTATATATAAGAAAATTTTTGAATGGCATAGCAGATCAATTTACCATTTACGTAACTAAGATACATTTTCATTTGACTTAAAGAATGAACTAATAACAAAATTGCGATTCCACCACCGAAAACGAAAGGTGTTTGTGTGTCGAAATTTAAATAGTTCTTAAGATCAACGCTGCAGCAATAGAAAGTTTTGTGGGAAATATTTCCTCAACACCTGAAAGTATGCCTATATATGAAAGAGCACTGGCAAAGAGTAATAGTAATGTAAAAGTAATAGAAAATGACCGATGTTAGTGTCAAATTTATAGATTTCGCGGTTGCTGAGATCAATGGTGAAACTCCGATCACATTAGCTTCCAAATTCACTGCATCCGGCTGCGGGCCGGCGGAGAACCGGAGGAGGCGGAACCGAGACATGTAAACATAATCCAAAATGACCGATATTAGTGTCAAATCTAGAGTTTTCGCGGTCGCTGAGATTAATCGTGACACTTCCATTGGTGATGAGTTTCAAATTCAGCTACCATTGTATGCATGAAGGGGGTTACCTACGAGGGCAAGTTACCGAGACATGTAAAAAAAAAAAAATCCAAAATGACAAATATTAGAGTCAAATCCATAGTTTTCGCGGTCGCTGAGATGAATGGTGACACTCCCACAGGTTGACTTCGAAATACAGGCCCTATGTGAAGAATGGGTATTTCAGTTAGTATTAGATATATCACTTCCAGTCGCAATAGATATATAGGATTGGAAATTGAACCCGCTCTAGATATTCTGAATGCCTCTTCTGGTATTTTTCAAAGTTCAACCGTCTCTTTGGTTTTGATCTCTTCTACGTTGACGAAACGAAAAAGGCCCATTTTAAGCTTTCGGAAGAGCCAAACATCCGATGGTGGTAAACTGTTTTAAGGCTTCAAACTCTCTGAATTAGATATTTCCCGATTTGCACATGGACTTGATCTTTGCGCGTTGCTCGATCTGAAACTGCATCAACTGCTCCGTTTAGCTACACACTTACACTGTCTGATAAGACGTGTTCACATCTTGTTAAACTCAAAATCAGGCACCCAAGGGACTGTATCGCACAAGATTCATTGTGATTGCATAACAAATTCCACAACTGCAACAACGTTTCGGGAACTTCTCGACTATCCCTCGTAGTTTATTCTCTGGCACTTCCGGTTTCTGTAGAAAATTAAGGCTTAACACAAATCTTATTCTTAACCCGGTAAATCTGTATGATAAAGTCACTTCTTGCCATTTTTTTACTATTCTTATTCTGTAGAGATAATTATTAAAACCGGAAGTAGTAGATTCTTACTACTTTCGTTTTCATTGGCGACATAAGAACAAAGATGAAGTCTATCCTCGGAATGATCAATATATTGCATAAAACCACTTCTGACATTTTTTTTCTGTGGTGATCAGAGTGGTGACCGAAAATCAAATATTTCTGCCACTTCCGGACTAGATTTTGCTCTTTATGAATACTTAAACCGGAAGTAGGGTTATTAAAGGAGACTAAGCTTATTCTTGCGGTAATAAATCAATTTAAGAAAACAATTTTTCACTACCTCTTAGCGTTGTCAACAGGGGCGGATCCAGGACGAACTTCTGGGGGGGGGGGCTAAAACTGCTACTTAGAGCCACTTTTAAGAGCTCCAAACTCTGGGATGGGTTTTATTTATATATACTAAAATAAGAAAGTTTCCTCTTCTGGGGGGGGGGGAGATCGCCCCGATCTCCCCCTGGATTTGCCACTGGTTATCAACAGACGAATTATTTTAAGAGGGCTGTTCGGAAAGTAACCTCCGATTGGTTAAAAAAGGAACACCAAAGTAAATAAGAATAATGGATTATATACATCTGAAAACTATTTCTTTGCTTTGTTTTTCAACATAGTTTCCATAAATATTCAAGCAATTATCATATCTGTGTAATAGCTTGGAAATTCCATCACCATAATAATTTCCAGTCTGTGACCGCATCTTCAAGCCTGTATCACTACATTATATTACACAGTCCTGGAAATTTGTGGAAATTCATCGGAAAGCTCCGAGATTGGGAAACATCGATTTTCAAGAACTCTTCCATCAATTTTCTGAACGGGTTCATCAGTAACCACTGATGGCCTGCCACTCCTCTCTTCGTCATGAATGTCTTTTGTCCACTTTTAAATGAACGAACCCGTTTACGAACAACTTCACTCATCATACTTGGTCCATACACGGCATAAAGTTCCCTATGAACCTAAAGCTTGTAACAAACATCTTGGCATTTCAGCTAAACGAATAAAACGCATGCTCTGACGCGATGTTGCCGAGTGCGAGGGTGTGTGGTTATGGCTAAGCAGACGAACTACAGCGCGATCAGGTGGTAGAGTGGATGTGTACAAGATAAACGTGGCAATACCGCTAGTTTCTCATTTGCTAGCAGCATTTAAAGGGAATTTGGAGCACCGCCTTCAAATGACAAGTTGTTTGTCACGCCGTTTAAGTGCTGCCGAATATTGTTCCACTGTAAGAAAATGTATAACAGCTCGCATTGCGCACTGCAGTTTTCTATCGCAGCTCACATTTTAAGACGCTACATAAGTGGACAGACAACCATTATTCTACCGCGGCTGGATGCAGATATACCGCGCACTTCTGTGCAAAGACAGTAAATTAGTACTCCACATTGAATGACCAATCGGAGGCTACTTTCTGAACGCACCTCGTATATGACTTTAATTACTTATTCGTAACTTAATTGAGAAGTCTAAAATATGATACAAATGGACACTGATGTGTATAACCATTCCATTTGATACATTTCGTGCTTTACAATATGTGCAAGTTATCGCGGATGATTAGATACACCCTTTACGACAGGGCAACTAACGGGTGAATTAATGTAGTTATGCATAATGGAATATTAATTAAATAAAACGAAAAAATAAGCTTTCTTTTCAGAGAAGATCCAACAAATTGCTTTTGACGTTTCGGATGCCGGGCGAAAGTAAAATGAGAAAGCCTTTTTCTAAAGTACGGCGGAATTTTCGTTTCTGCTGTTGATATACGAAGATTGAAGATTTCCTGAAAATCCTCCGGAATTATCTCATTTTGGAAGAACCAAGGCTGAGAGAGAGAGAGAGAGAAAGAGATGGTTTCTTCGATTTTGTGGCTCTTGCAACATCCCAAGCAAGCTGTAGCCTCGGGACCTCAATGAGAAACCTCAAGGTAACAAGATTCTTAACAAGCAAAAGTCCACCACAAAATGGAGCTTTTCCCTCGTAGCTGCCTGGGGCCCCAATTAACAGGAAGGCCTCTAGGGGCTTCTTCACCGTCATTAATGATGACGGAAGCACAGGAATTCAGGATAGCCAGGTGTCCAAGTAAGTTTAAATAACTCCTTTATCTTCCCTCCACTCTCGGATACTCTTTCCAGAACAAATGTTCCGAAAGGGAAAAAGGAAACTTTTCTTTAACAAGATTTTAATTCTTAATAAGGAAATAATAATAAAAGAAAAGGTTCCATGGATTTACCTTCATCATGATTAACGTAGCTACTAAATATTAATTTACTTTTTCTCAGTGAAAGTAAATTCGATTTGTTTATTATTTTCTTCTGAAGGGAAGAGAATTTTTTTTTTTTTTCATTTTGGTCGAATCACTGTTCTCTTTGGTCTAATGAAGCTGTTGGTTTGCTATCGAAAAATAGCAAGCTACAGGGTTTTCAAAACAACATCGACAACGTTTTGGAGGTGATTCCTGACACCAAGATAAGACAAAAAGAATTAACCCTTTGGGGATCCCATGGTACAATTTGTACCATACGCGTTTTTCATGGTACATTGCGTTATTTCTCTTCTATTTGAGCTTTTTCGTCCGTTTTTTTTTGTTTTCCAAGTCCAGAGGCCTTGTAGAAGACATTACGTATGGTTTCAGACCGTCCTGCGTCCAGACATAGGAGGTGATGACGTCATAAGTCAAAAATTTCTTTTCTCATTTTCTAAGCCTATGTTCAATATTTTTTGGCGGGCTTATTTTTCTACGTAGAAGATTGAAATTTTGCACAAACATACAGTCCACCGAGTAGTATTTACCTGACTTTTTGTTCCGATGTCAGTGCTAAAACAGGGGGGGAACCAGAGGGGCAAAAGGGTAAAAAAAAAGGGATTTTTTACCCCCAAAATCCCGTTTTTCGTCATTTTCCCGCCTTACATACATGATAGAACCACGTGAGTCATACCGTCTGAAATGCAGTTCCATTCTGAAGAGAACGACGGTCGAATTTTTATTCTAGGGTAATTAGGGCCGTCTCAGTGAATTTTTATCCAAATATACTTCTGTATAGGGTAAAAGTGGGGCATGGTAGGGAATTTTTTTCTGGCGCGCCTATTTTTTTATGTAGAGGATTGAAATTTTGCACAAACATTCAGTCCACCGAGTAGTATTTACCAGAAGTTTTTTTTCGATTTCTGCGTAAAAACAGGGGAAGTCCAGAGGGGCAAAAGTTGAAAAAAGGGAAATTTTGCCCCCAAAAATCCCTTTTTTCAGGAATTTCCGCTTTAGATACATGATGGAGACATGTGAATGGTACCGCCTGAAAGACAGTTCTATTCTGAAGAGAATGATTGGCGGATTATAGTCCTAGGGTAATTAGGGATGTCTCAGGATTTTTTCCCCTGAGATCATAGAGTTTTATGGTAATTTAGGCATTGTGGGAATTTTTGATAAAAGTTCTCCCGCCCTTACTATTCAAGATAGAAACTTGAAATTTGGCACACACATTCAGTATACCAAGTACTATTTATCAGATTTTTTTTAGATGACTACGATACACAGGGGGGGAGGCATCCTTCCGAAATTTTCAGTTTGACATTTTTCCCCGCTTCTGGTATATGGTATGAGCATGCAAGTGGTACCATTTGAAAGCCAGCTCTGTTCTGAAGAGAATGAGGTATGAACCATGATCCTAGGATAAATAGTGACGATACAGTAGCTGCTTGACTGAAAGTCTAAAAAATAGCCCAAAAAGCCAGGATCCTTTAAGGGTTAACCAATCTGGGTGCTCAAATGCTTCCTTTTGGAGTTATAGGCTGCTGAAAACATGAACAAAATTAACTTTAAAGGTCCATAGCTCCAAAACTATGGGATCTACCGTAGTCAGGTCAAGATTTTACTTAGGAACTAATATGTGCGCTAGCCAAAAATACATGTTTCAGAAAATCTAAGGTACGCATGCAATAATTTTCATAGAGGGAGTTTGGCTACGGGAATATAATTTGAAGTACCCGCCTCTATAAAAATTGTTGCGGAAGTACCTCAGGATTTTGAAAATTGGTTATTTGGATAGAAAAAAAATACTAGTTCCCAAACGGAGTCTTGACCCGACTATGGTAGATCCCATAGTATTGGAGCTATGGACCTTCGAAGTTCATTTCTTCATATTTTCGACAGCGTGCAACTCTGAAAGGAAACATTTGTGAACCCTGGTTAGTCTATACTTTTTGTCTCATCTCGGTGTCGGGAATTACCTCCCAAACGTCGTCGGTGTTGTATTGGAACATCCTGCATATTAGGAGGCACAGTGACTCAATGGTAAAATAATTTTTTTCTGGTGCGAAGGGTCCATGGTTCAATCCCAAGCCATGAAAATTTGTGGTGAACAACCAGATGTCTTTGTGATTTGTGGGGTTGATCAATTTTCTCCCATAGTCTCCTTCCAAGTTTCTTTCACAATCATTTAGTGGTTCATCGTCTTGCTGCTTTAGCCTTGAGGACGTTAAACTAGAAATATGGGACATTAAACTAGAAACATGGGACATTAAACTAGAAACATGGTACATTAAATTAGAAACATGGGGCATTAAACTAGAAACATGGGACATTAAACTAAAAACATGGTACATTAAATTAGAAACATGGGGCATTAAACTAGAAACATAGGACATTAAACTAGAAACATGGGACATTAAATTAAAAACATGGGGCATTAAACTAGAAATATGGGACATTAAACTAGAAACATGGGACATTAAACTAGAAACATGGAACATTAAACTAAAAACATGGTACATTAAATTAGAAACATGGGGCATTAAACTAGAAACATAGGACATTAAACTAGAAACATGGGACATTAAATTAAAAACATGGGGCATTAAACTAGAAATATGGGACATTAAACTAGAAACATGGGACATTAAACTAGAAACATGGGACATTAAACTAAAACATGGAACATTAAACTAAAAACATGGAACATTAAACTAGAAACATGGAACATTAAACTAGAAACATGGGACATTAAACTAAAAACATGGGGCATTAAACTAGAAACATGGAACATTAAACTGAAAACATGGTACATTAAATTAGAAACATGGGGCATTAAACTAGAAATATGGGACATTAAACTAAAAACATGGTACATTAAATTAGAAACATGGGGCATTAAACTAGAAACATGGAACATTAAACTAAAAACATGGTACATTAAATTAGAAACATGGGGCATTAAACTAGAAACATGGAACATTAAACTAAAAACATGGTACATTAAATTAAAAACATGGGGCATTAAACTAGAAATATGGGACATTAAACTAGAAACATGGGACATTAAATTAGAAACATGGGACATTAAACTAAAAACATGGAACATTAAACTAAAAACATGGAACATTAAACTAAAAACATGGTACATTAAATTAGAAACATGGGGCATTAAACTAGAAACATGGAACATTAAACTAAAAACATGATACATTAAATTAGAAACATGGGGCATTAAACTAGAAACATGGAACATTAAACTAAAAACATGGTACATTAAATTAGAAACATGGGGCATTAAACTAGAAACATGGAACATTAAACTAAAAACATGGGACATTAAATTAAAAACATGGGGCATTAAACTAGAAATATGGTACATTAAACTAGAAACATGGGACATTAAACTAGAAACATGGAACATTAAACTAAAAACATGCGACATTAAATTTAAAACATGGGGCATTAAATTAAAAACATGGGGCATTAAACTAGAAACATGGAACATTAAACTAAAAACATAGTACATTAAATTAGAAACATGGGGCATTAAACTAGAAACATGGAACATTAAACTAGAAACATGGGACATTAAACTAAAAACATGGAACATTAAACTAAAAATATGGTACATTAAATTAGAAACATGGGGCATTCAACTAGAAACATGGAACATTAAACTAAAAACATGGTACATTAAATTAGAAACATGGGGCATTAAACTAGAAACATGGAACATTAAACTAAAAACATGGGACATTAAATTAAAAACATGGGGCCTTAAACTAGAAATATGGGACATTAAACTAGAAACATGGGACATTAAACTAGAAACATGGAACATTAAACTAAAAACATGGTACATTAAATTAGAAACATGGGGCATTAAACTAGAAACATGGAACATTAAACTAAAAACATGGTACATTAAATTAGAAACATGGGGCATTAAACTAGAAACATAGGACATTAAACTAGAAATATGGTACATTAAACTAGAAACATGGGACATTAAACTAGAAACATGGAACATTAAACTAAAAACATGCGACATTAAATTTAAAACATGGGGCATTAAATTAAAAACATGGGGCATTAAACTAGAAACATGGAACATTAAACTAAAAACATAGTACATTAAATTAGAAACATGGGGCATTAAACTAGAAACATGGAACATTAAACTAGAAACATAGGACATTAAACTAGAAACATGGGACATTAAATTAAAAACATGGGGCATTAAACTAGAAATATGGGACATTAAACTAGAAACATGGGACATTAAACTAGAAACATGGGACATTAAACTAAAAACATGGAACATTAAACTAAAAACATGGAACATTAAACTAGAAACATGGAACATTAAACTAGAAACATGGGACATTAAAGTAAAAACTTAATTCATTAGACTTAAATTTTGAATAGATTTTGTCCTTGTACTCTAGGCTGAAGATTTTGCGAAGTGAGACCTTTAAGGGTAAAGGAGAGATTTGAAAGCTATGTTTTTTCCTAGATCTTTGAAACTATTAGGCGTAAAATTTTGTGATTTTCTAAATTGTTTTCTTCAATCTTATTTCGATAATAGGACTTATTGTGATGGGACTCTTACAGTCAGAAAGGAAGAGTTTTGAAAGATTTCTCTTTTTAATGGAGTTTTCCAGATAGTTGACATATTGGAGAATCTTAAAAGATTCTGCATACATGGTGGACCATAATTACGTACTGTATATGAATTTGACTGAGTGCAGGTCCGTATCCAGGGAGGTCTAAGGGGGCCGGGCCCCCCTAAAATTTTCACGGTAGGCTCGCAAATGAACTATAATATGGTGATGGACTATCATATGGTTGGATCCGGCCCTCCTAACTTCAGCCCCCCTACATTTTTGGGCTGGCTACGAGCCTGACTGAGTGTAGTATTTGTAATTCTGAACAACAGGTTTCAATATGGCAACATTGTGT
This sequence comes from Thermobia domestica, assembly GCF_964235325.1. Taxonomy (NCBI): domain Eukaryota; kingdom Metazoa; phylum Arthropoda; class Insecta; order Zygentoma; family Lepismatidae; genus Thermobia; species Thermobia domestica. The sequence goes on from NC_137467.1 coordinate 197,125,242, forward strand.
AGCCTGGGAGTGGAGATAACGGTCACTTTACTTACAAGTAAACCTTACGTTTGGGTGAATCGAGTTGCTGACTCAGACATATATGGAAAAGTAGTACTAAATGTGGTCAGTATTTCAATGAAGTTGTAGGTGCGAAGCTCCAGGGGTTTAGGAGATACAGCTACCAGAACATCACATGAAAGTACAAAATAGTCTTCATACAGTTGGAGGTAAAAGCTCTGTAAGACCTCTTGTAACGACAAAAGGTGAATAACAAATATATGGGTACATATTAGGACTAGGGAGAAATCATATAGTAAGGGTATACCTGACGGCGGCCATCTTGAAATTCGCCATTTTGAATTAAGGTTAAGTTTTTAAAATAGGAATAGGCTAATGTGATACATGGCTTAAGGCGAAAATTTAATCAGAAGAACGATGGTGACGTTAATTTTGATTTACGCGCAATTGGTAAAAAGTTACAGGGAAATTAAATATTATTGCAGCATATGTATTAGTCCTTTACTCCACCTTGTAATTTTTGTGTTAATGTTAATAATTAAATAAAAAGCAGGTGGATGGTAAGAGTTGCCTATGGTAAGAGTTGCCTTGATGGCGGCCATGTTCAAATCCGCCATTTTGAATCAGTTAAAATTTTAAACAAAACGCATAACATTGACACCTTATTAATAGCAAATTTTACCATAAATCTAATGGTATAACCATTTTTGCTTTATCATTAACCAGCATTTGTTATCGTATAAACTAGTTGCTAATTGAAAGGAAAATGACCAAAGTGGAATTGAGTCATAATTGAACTTGGGTCTTTCTTCCAGAAAAGTCCTCAATTAGTACAATCAATATGTTGTTCAGAAAAAGAGTGCATGACTTGCACAAATGCTCTGCTCACGGTGAGCACACCTGACAAAGGCAATCGAGTTACACTTCAAACGTGGCGGATTTCAAGATGGCCGCCGTCAGGTATACCCTTACTATATGACTTCTCCCTAGTCCTAATATGTACCCATATATTTGTTATTCACCTTTTGTCGTTACAAGAGGTCTTACAGAGCTTTTACCTCCAACTGTATGAAGACTATTCTGTATTTCCATGTGATGTTCTGGTAGCTGTATCTTCTAAACCCCTGGAGCTTCGCACCTACAACTTCACTGAACTACTGACCACATTTAGTACTACTTTCTCATATGTGTCTCAGTCAGCAACTCGATTCACCCAAACGTAAGGTTTACTTGTTAGAACCGTTAGTGTATGTCAGACAGGATGATAGGATTGAACGAAACATTCAAGAACCACTGGATCGGTCGACGTGGGACTGTAGAGTGGCCAGCTCGATCTTCCGATTTGAAACCACTTAACTTTCTTCTTATGGGATGTTTTAAAAGACAAAGTGTATCAACATCAGATATTAACTACGGGAAGCTATACAGAAGAATTCCACAAGATATCAGTACAAAATGGTGTATTGTTGGACCATGTCATGGAGAACAGAGATTAACAATCTTCTAAGGAAAGTATGAGAGTAATGTCTTTATGTTCAAGTTATGTTGCAAGTTTCTTTACCGCAGTCTTTGAAACATAATAATGGGTCATCCTGTATATTCCCTATATACTCTAGGCTAGCAACAAGATGCAGTTTTACAAAATGTGACCTATAAGAAAGAAAATGTAGTAAACAGCTTGAGAACTCCAGTGAAATTGAACTTGATCAACAAATATTTTGAAACTATAAAAAATTCTACCTAGGTATATGTTTTAAATATTTTCTAATACTTTTTTCTGGTGCGAAGAACGGACATTCTGCTAGTTCAACATAAGAAAAGAGCTGCAAGAAATCAGAGGGAAACACAAGTACTGTGACCTTCCGAGAGCTTTAAGAATTATTCTTGGCTCATAGTACTGTTTTCCGTGCAAGAACGGAACTATTTTTCATTAAAACGTCAGTAAATATTCGTACCTGGCATTCATACCGGTAGTATTTTAAGCCAATTATCTGTCCTCACGCCAGTAATATTGTAGAACTTCAGTGGCGTATTTAGGGGGGCTTCCAAGCTTAAGCCCCCCCCCGAAATCTTACTTATTATAGTCAAGTATATGATATATCTTGCAGAATTTTCACATTTACAGGCAAAGCCCCCCCGAAAGTTAGCAAAGCCCCTCCCGAAACAAAATCGTAAATACGCCACTGTAGAACTTCCTCGTGGTTATATGGTTAGCGTACGCGTATTTGGCTGGAAAGACAGGAGTTCGACGCCCGCTACGAGCTCATGTTCGAACTCCGTTTCATATTATCTTGGTACTGAACCAAACGCTAAACACTAATTCAAGTGTTAATTTTATTAACGAACAAGATGCAGTATATTATTTTACGTTTCTTAAATGAATAATTTGTAGATGGTATGAGATCTCTGAAGGTGAGGGTCGTAAAAGTCCCTTTTATAACGTTAGATTTCTAGACAACTACTTATTTTATGTGTTTCATTATGCAAAGCGTACTTGTTACGAACCTCGCAAAACAATTTTGTTTCTCATCAAATCAGTGAAAACAAAATAAATTTCCTTTTAGAAGACACAGATTGGCATTCTGAAATATTTCTTTTTTCTCTCTCTCTCTGACAATTGAATTTTTATATTAATAAAAGCTAATTATTTATTGCACGAATCCGTTTTAATCTAATATTCTGAATTCGTGATCAAAGGTCTATGAAGATAAAAAAAAAGTAAAGCGTAATCATGGCTTTTAAGTGTACAAATAGTTTTTAACAATTAACTAAAGAAGGATCCACGTCCAACATGAAAGGCTGAAAGAAATAGCTTCTCACAAACCAGTACATGAATATTCTATTTAAAGAGTTTCTTTCGATGATAAAAGGGAAGGCTTATTTATCTTACACGTAAAACGAACATTAATCATGCTTTTCTTTCGCAGATTCGAAAAAATATTATCAAAGGAATTAATCTTTTAAATAATGCCTTGATGCATATATATGTGGTAACAAGGATCTAAGTCTGTATCTCCAAAAAAGCTTATTCTATATTTTGCAATGTCAGCGTGTTTCCGTATTCAATGTTACTGACTATGTCTCTCACTGGGATGCACAAAGGGACATTCTTCCTATTTCAGGAATAAGTTAATTAGGGTAAACTGAAAAAAAATACGCTTTTAGATATGAATTGTTTGGTTGTTTGCTTTGCAATTAGGAGGTTGCTGGTTCAAATCCCCCTCCCGTGTGTCTAATTATTTTAAATACCATTGTTCATATAGCAAATTTCATGTCTCTATCCTTCAGAGATTTGGAAATATGAATATTTTATTATACGAGGGTAAGTCAAAATTATCCACAATAATCCACAATTTTGACATAACTATTCTTACATTGTTTATACTGACATCCAGTGGCGTATTTAGGGGGGGCTTCCGGGCTTAAGCCCCCCCCCGAAATCTTACTTACTATAGTAAAGTATATGAAATATCTTGCAGAATTTTCACATTTTCAGGCAAATCCCCCCCGAAAGTTAGCAAAGCCCCTCCGTAAATACGCCACTGCTGACATCTGTTCTCATTTATTGCATTGTTATGCTGTGAAAGTTTGATCCTAATTCCTTAATTTGTCTTCGTTTTGTTGTAAATAGATCATGGCCACTTTATTAGATGTTTGCACCAAAGAAGAACAATGAGCAGTGATTAGATTTTTGTGGTCGGAAGATGTATCAGGAACCATGATTAATTTCCAGACGATTTGTCACTTCATCAATAGTCACTCGTCTATCTAACAGCACCATGTCACCTGCACGCTCAATGTTATCAAAATTTGTAGCCGTAGATGAACGTCCGACTCCTTCCTCGTGCGACCATATTTTAATTTTTCAATCCATTCGTAGGCACTGTTCCCATATTGTAGCGAAAGTCTTTGATGGATTGTGGCCCCAGAAACACCTTTCGACTAGGGATGGCCAGAACCGGTTCTTGGCGGATCCGGGTGTGCGGTTCTGAACTGATCCAGTTCTAAAAGGTCCGGTTCCGGAACCAGTTTTTTAGATCCAGGCCTGGAACCGGTTCTTCGGACCCAGGTCTGGAACCCGTTCCCAAGATCCAGTTCTGGAACTGTTTTCGGATCCAAATTTGGAACCGGTTGCTAAGATCCGGTTCTGGATCCGGGTTTTTGGATTCAGGTCTGGAACCGGTTCCTAAGATCCGGTTCTGGAACCGAGTTTTCGGATCCGGGTCTGGAACCGGTTCCAGAACTTTGAGGCTATCCCTACGCTAAACCCAAGCTGCTGGCAGGTTGCGACCAGTGTGCTAGATGAAATGGTGGAAGCGACAGGCAGCATGTGGCCGCTTGTCTCATTTGCCTACCTAAACAAACTGTGTAACTGGCAAACTCATTGGCTAAGGAGCTAAACTGGCTAACTCATTTCGCTAAACACCCACTGGTGGACCAAAATTTTTCTGGGGGGCACAAGCGGGTCTGAGCGGGAAGGGCACAAGCGCGTGGTCCCCTTTGCAGTGCTTTGGAGGTGTACTTTGTGCTTCCTTTACGGGTCTTTGGGGGCCTTCGGATCCAGATATGGAACCGGTTCCTAAGATCCGGTTCCGGAACTGGTTTTTCGGATCCAGGTTTGAAACCAGTTCCTAAGATTCGGTTTTGGAACCGGCTATTCAAATCCAAGTTTGAAACCGGTTTCTAAGATTCGGCTCTGAAACCGGGTTTTCGGAACCGTTTCTGGAACCGGTTCCGGAACTGGTTCTGAAAACCGCATCTCCAAGAACCGGTGCCTCTCGAAGAAACTTTGAGTCCATCCCTACTTTCGACCGCAGAAACCGGATCACTACTCGTTATTCCTCTTTGGTGAAAACTTCTAAAGAAGCGGCCATGATCTATTCTCAACAAAAGGAAAACAAATGGAGGAACTAGGATCAAACTTTCATAGCATGACCACAAGAGCATAACAATAAAATAAACGAGGGCAGAGATCAGTATAAACAATATATGAAAAGTTATAGCAACATTGCGGATAATTTTTGACTTACCCTCGTAATAATTGTCACTCTTATTTTCCCCATTCATCGCCAAATTTCCAAAGATCCTTCCTCAGTGTTACCTTACGTCACAATTTTATGCGCTGTCCAAAGTTCAAGGTTTCTAGCTCAATCGGTTTGACCTGAGCGTTGATGAATCAGTCAGAAATTCTTTTATATAGATAGAAACTAGCCATCGGCTAACTGGGGATTTTCTCTACAACCTCAGATCTCGGATCTTTGTTCGGTCTACGACCTCAGACCCCTCATATCCCTAACAAATATCTAATCTTAGAGGATGTCGAGATATGGTTAGTTATTATAACAATTACAACCCCGAACATTTTCTTCCATCCTTTTTCGTCCATTCTAAGCAAAACATAATAAAGCGAGGAAACGCGACATTAATTAAATCTCTCACTTCTTATGGGATTTTGAGAGATATATGGCCATTATTTTAACAATTACAAAGCCAATTTTTAATCCTTTCTACGCACTGTGAACTATTACGGTCATATTTACTGACTGATTACCGTCAATATTGGCTGCCAACCGATTACCCTAAAATTTACGGTATTAGTGTTAAAGTTATTGTAACAGGGCATAAATACGACCTTATTATGGCCTATAACCATATATTTTACATTAATACTATAAAATTTTAGAGTAACCAGTTGGCAACCAGCATTGACGGTAGTCGCTCAGTAAATGTGATTGCAATTCTTTACAGTGCGGAAAGTATTGGAAAACACTGACATATGTCTTTAATTATTTTAAATGAGAAGTCTAAACATCAATTTTCATGCCTCTAACTTTAAGGGATATCGACATATCAACATTTATTTTAACAATTAAAATCCCCACTATTTTTATATTCCTGGCTGTTTTTTTTTTTCGTTGTAGCGGAAATACCAAAAAACGCTGACACATGACTCTAAATGAAAAGCCTAAGTACCAAATTTCATGTCTATAACTTTATCGAATTTTGAGATTAGCCCATTCAATTTAACAATTGTAATCCCACCTTCTTTCTTTCCGCCTTTTTTTCGTCTCTTGTAAGGTAAATATCAAACAACAGTGAAACATGTCTAATTATTTTAAGTGAGGAGTCCGTACACCAAATTTCGTCTCTAAGATATTTCGAGATATGGATATTTTAAGATAATAATTTCCACCCCTTTCCCGTCGAATTAAAAAAAGAATCCTTCCTTAGTGTCACTTTACACCATAAAATTTCAAGTTTCAAGTTTTTAGCTTAAACGGTTTGGCCTAAGTGCGGATCAGTCAGTCAGGAATTCTTGTGTTATATAGAGATACTAGAATTTTTTTTTTTTTTTTTAAGCTTTAGTCCCACGGTGCCGGCTTGGTTTAATGATAAGAAATGAATGAAATGGTGGAATGAAGAAAGTGGGAGAACCGCTAGAAAACGCACACACGGTGTTTGTGCATCACAAAGCTCACTTGGCGCGAGAAAGATCAAACCAAGGACCCTATGCACCAGAGGTGAACGCTCTACCATTGAGCCACCGCGGCCCGCACATTAGAATTTGTTTTAAACTTCACCTTATTCAATTGAATGCTCTCAGATTTTTCACGTGTGTGATAGACGATTAATTTGAATATTATTTTTTGTCTTTTTTTTTGGATTATTGTTCATTCTAAGAGGACCACTTGTGATCCCATGGCACAATTTACTCGTTAAAACGAAGAGATTACCGGAAGAGCTTTGTGAACGGGGCATAAAATGACCTGAAAGCGATGGAAGGAGATCTGGGTTTCTGTTAATGATGATTTATCAACATTATTACGCGATATGGGATAAACAATCTGTAATTTATTCTCCTGTGACAGACCACTCTACGTATTATAAGCAACGCTATACGGTGCATGGCTAAGTGCGATGCGTGTTTATTTGCGAGGTAGCTCTCCCGACAGCTCTTTGTAATGGAACGAAGCCTGTCTCGTGAGTGAATGAACCTGGGTTCAACCGTGGCTTGAAATCCGGACTCTGTGGTCTACCACATCCGAGCGACTTGATGTGCAAGCGACTAGGCGAGTTTCCGCTTGCTGAATTAGTGATGTCACTTGGAGCGGCTGCAAGGTTTAACCTGTCAACGAAATCACCCTCCCTCCCTTCTACTCATCCCTGATTATTATTATGCAAATGAGGCATGTAAATGTAGCTGACAGAGGAGCAGATTGTAATTAGAACTGGTATGATTAACAAAGAGGAACCAACGACCCTGTATTCAAATAACAAAAGATACCACAATTAATATAGGACAACGTTACGAAGGGTAAATATGTATTAGCATTCACTCTTGTGAGGTATCGTTCATAGTAGATAACAAACAGTCTTTTACAGTTAAGAGTCAAATAATAAACAAATAAAATTTAAAAAAAAATACAAAATTCTATATTATTAGCATGTAACGAAAAAAGATGTCTAAAGATGAAATTTATACAAATGTAAACCAGCTGATTCTTATGCGTCGTTTTCGCTAAAATTCAGAAATATTTTTCTCTTAAGTGAAAATTAATCTTGTACTACAATCCCGTCTTCGTGTGGAGTATTGTATTGTATGGATCAGAAACGTGGACATTACGCAAAAAAATGATAAAGAAAACGACTGGAAGCTTTCGAAATGTGGGTGTGAGGAAGAATGGAGAGAATTAGATAGTTAGAAATGGTAGGGAAGAAAAGAACAATTTTAGATACGAGGGTGATTCAAACAGCAAATTCCTCTAAGGTGATACTTTTATTTGTGTTTGACAGATAACACGGATACAGATATCAGTGGAAACCTTGCAATGTCAGCTACAAACAGTGACATCATTTTTCAACATAGTCCCTATTACGGGCAACATACTTACGCCAACGCGAAACTAAGTTTTTCATGCCGTCGGCGAAGAATTCTGGTGGATGCATTGCCGAACTGTTGCCTCCACTTCCGCGTCACCACTGTAGCGATGACCCTTAAGAGTCTTCATCTCGGCGAAATTAAAATACCGCTAATTTTACAGTAATTATGTGATATCTTCAAATAGATAAAGATAATTGAAATATGGAACTATAGCGCCCTAGACAATATTATTTTGCGTGAGGTACCGTTATCACAAGTCACCTAGTGGCTTTCCGTTTTCAGCTGTTTAGAAACCGCGAAAATAAATGCCGATTTTCAAAATGGCTCAAAATCGAAAGCAGATAAGTGAGTCGTGATAACGGTATCTCATGTAAAATAATATTGTCTAGGGCGCTCTTGTTCCACATTTCGATTATCTTTTATCTATTTGAAGATATCACATAATTGCTGTAAAATTAGCGGTATTTTAATTTCGCCGGAATGAAGACTCTTAAGGTAATCCTTAAATTTGAGGAAGAGCCATAATTACCAGGGCGCAAGATCCGGACTATAGGCAGGATAAAGCAGATTGACAACAACACTTTGCCGGCAGATGGGACAACTGAACTTTTTTTTTGACGGAGGAGACGATGTGTGGCGGTACTTGATCGACTAACACTTCGTTTCCGGGTCGTAATGGTGTATCCACGACTAGTCGCCGGAGATGAATATATCTTGGCGCAAACCCTCCAGAGTCAGAAATTCAATGACAGCCCACTGTTTCAAGCAGACGTCACCACTGTATGCCATGGATTGCTCCATTACTCTGGAACAAGAAGAGATAGGGAAAGTGAAACAAGTGACATTCTACACCTTAGACATCAGTACATTAATGATAAACAGTTTAGAATGTTTGCAGTACTATTAGATAAATAGTGGACTTGGACGCATTAATTTCTGAAGCATCCTCGTATTATTAAGAAGAGGAAGGAAAACTGGTTGGACATCAGCTAAGAAGGAACAGTATCATGAGGGACCTACTTGAGGGCAGGGGCGGATCCAGGATATGATCAAGGGAGGGGCTAAACCATATTTTGCCGTTGTATCCAGTGTAAAGCAGGATTGAAGCTCATTTTATCCAGTGTATACCTGAGCGTCAAGGGGTGGCTATAGCACCTCCTTGGATCCGCCACTGCTTGAGGGTGTGGTGACAGGAGAAAAGGGAAGAAGTGAAGGAAAGTACAATTAATGGATGATACCGAAATAGAAAAATCGTACGTGAGGACGAAGAGGTTAGAGGAAGACCGTGGAGCTTGGACACTTTTCAGTTGCGGCAAGTGACCTGCCAATAATGACAGAATAACTATGATGATGGTGATGATGACAATCACGTCACTCATTAAAATAAAACTAACTCTAAAGTACTGCAAAAGTTCCCTTAACGCATAACTCTCAATAGCAAACATCTCCGAAATACGAAGATATTATTATATCCTAGTAAAAATGTCCTACTGAAATAAGATCATTAAAGGTTGAATACCAAGGTGATTTGAGGGTACTGGTTCCAGGAGGCCATAAATTTCTTCTTACCTTTGGCTCGATTGTGAATAGTTATGTCACATTTTTGTTGCAATATTTTTATCCCGAAAATGTACCAATGGGAGCCGAGCACCATATGTGATGCTCATGGTCTTTCACAGTAATTTGTGACAATGAGCATCATATATGATGCCCAAAAACCTGGATAGGTTAGTAATTTGTGATATCAAACATGAGCATCATATATGGTGCTCATGGCCCCACAGACAAATAAGATGAGCACCACATATGATGTTCATGGCAGTCAACCTGTTAACTAAATTCAGGGGCAGATCTGAAGACATCCAAGCGAGCATATTTTTAGAGAAATTTGAGGAAGAGTGGGAATTAATTGGAATAGATAAAGCAACTTTCTGTTACCACCTTGTTTGGTATGGTACAAAGCAATAAGAGATAGTTTGCGTAATTATTCTGATTTTAAAAATGCATTGTTAGCAAATTTCGAGAACGATTTTTTGTTAACAGATCGAGATGCCGAAATTAGAAACCGACGTTTTGATCCTAAAGTAGACAAAAGCTTTACATATTTTGTAATCTGTGCGTGTAATGACTTGAAACAGATCAATTTATATCAGCAGGAATCACGTATTATCGCATCAATAAGAATATTATTACAGTTTAGGTTACATCAAGTATTGATTTCTTCGCAATGTGTTAATTTTAATCACTTAATAATGATAGTTCAAAATTATGAAAATCAGACTAGATTGGAAGGTAACAATAACAAAAATCAAGCTAACTATATTCCTATTCGAAATATCAATGTTAGAGAACACTGTAATCATAATACGAGAAGTAATGTTAGATTTTCTCGTAATGGCAATACGACCGAACCTAATTTCAGAAGAAACCTAAGTAATAATTGTACCGTTTTTAGGAATAATGTAAACAATCGATCTACCAGATTTCGTAGTAATTACACAGGTGGCAGAAATTTTCAAAAAAAAAAAAAAAAAAAAATGGTGAAGTAAATAGCGTACAGGGCTGTACTCAAGATTGTGCCATTCAATGTAACTTAATCGAATCTTTTGATAATGTAACTTGACATAAAGTTATGGCGTCCGTCAAATATATTCAATTAATTCTTGTTTAGTTTCACTTTGAATATTCTTATGATTTCATTTGTAGTTCGTACTTCGTTTGAATTCTATACAGTTAAATTAATTTGTTAGAATTGGATGTATTTGGTTTAGAAAATCCACATCTCGGTTTGCGGAATCGATTGCGAGGAATGCATGAGAGTTAAGCATAATTTCCAATCTATATCTATTTAGGATTTGATTTCATTGTAATTTTTACTTCGTTCACATTCTATGCAATTACATCTATGCATCAATACAAATATTTTCTATCAAATTTATGCTAACTATGCCCGAATAAATGAAATAGGTTACATTGTATTTTAACTCACATCAACTTTATTGTTAATATGTATAAATGGCATTGAGTTAAAGAATCTAATTAGGACCTAAAAATAACCAACAAATTTACCACATTTTGAGTATGTCCTTCTCGTCGGTAATTTGATTGAATTAAAATAAAATGGATTATTGAATAAATGTAAGAATGACATTGAGATAAAATGAAAATAGTATATATTATTTCACGAATTGTAATTTTGTATATACGAAGGCTATTCAAAAAGTAAAGCAACTGTTGTGTATGAAATGTCTAACGGTCTAGGATTCTTACTTTAATTGTGATCAATTTAAAGGAGTACCATAGTTCGGGAGCTATTATACAACGATATTGTCTATCTTTGCAAATACTTTATAAGTATTGTTTATAGTTACGGGCAAAAGTGCTATTTTGAAGGCACAAGCACTTAAGAAGAAGAAGAAAAAAGATATAAAGAAATAATTTAAAATGTTGGTATCTTATTAAAAAATATTTTGTTAATTTGGTTCCTATGACGACTTGTTTATTTTTCTGATGTCCTTGCTATGGCAATGTAAAAAATATATAAAGAATAGTACGAAGTGTCATATTGCGTAGATTGATTGTATGATATTGTAGATCTTGGAGTATCAATACGATCAAATCTCTCGTTTGATATTTACCTAAATCGAATTGTAAATGAGGTTTACAGAAATCTCGAATTTGTAATGAGACTTGGAAGTGAATTCAAGAACACTAATGTTCTTAAAATTCTATATGTTGCAGATTTGAATACGCTTCCATACACAAATTAGAAGCAATCCAATCAAAATTTGTATGCTATTTAATATATAAAGACACGAGGATCCCTCCTCGATATGAAAAATATATTGAACTCTTACCAACTTATTCAATCCATTCGCTGGAAACAAGAAGAGCTAATTTCCTTTTGTGTTTTTTGTATACACTTATGCATAATGAGATAGATTTGCTAATATTACTGTCCGAAATGTCCCTTCATGTTTCGAACAGGAAAATGCGCTCACGGCTACAAACACTTCATGAACCACCACAGCATGGGCGCCCGAAGAAAATTTTCTAGGAGGGGGCTCAAATCCCTGGTTGCCATATTACCTTTGGTATTTTTTATTTGTATTAAGACAATCTTTAAAAAAATTAATTCGTTTTCGTGACCCAGGGGCGGGGCTCGGGCCCCATCCTGCCCTCCCCTTCGGGCGTCCATGCACCACAGCGTACTAATGCATTAAGTACATCGCCTGTTAGAAGAATGTGCATAATATATAATAGTGCTCAAATAAAATGCCTTACAATAGCTATATATGATGTACATATAAAAATACTTTCACTATATACTTAAGCATGTAGAACAAATTTTATGTATACTACTGAATGGATCAATGGATATACACCTGTTGTGCTCAATATTCAATAAATAAATAAATAAGATTTTCGCGTAGAAATAAGTAATCTTGAGCCCCAAAATTTGATACATTGGTATATCTTCACCTAATCTAATTGGCTGTGAAGCTCTTATTTTCATTTTCGACTCGGGGGAAAGCTTTCCTAGGAACGAGTGAAAATGTATCATCCACACTTTTGGCATTTTTCTAAGAACGCCTGGCCTATACGCAAAGCAGCAATACATTTGGATCTTGCGGGCTTACATAACATCATAGGGTAACCACTCTGGTAATGGAATGGGTATGGAAAAATTCTTCATATGAATCAAGGCCGTCCAACGATGGATGCTTACAGATAGTAATGAATTAAAGAAAAAGAAAAAAGTCGTTGTTACTTTCATCAAAGCAAAATTATATAGTATATATGATAATTTAGATGTTCATAACATTTTCGAGTGCTAAAATAGGAATTGACTGCTCCTTCTTGTCTAGGTGGCTAACACTTTCTGTGTACATAGTCTCGTATTCGATTACTGGTGAGGATAGTGCCATCTTAGCAGCATTACGGGGTGGTGAGCAAACCAGTTTGTTAGGGACTCTACGAAAATCATTCCCAGGAATAAAATGTGAAAGGGCATACACTGTACGTTTATATGACGTGGCAATAGTAACCCAGGAATTCTAAATCAGAAATACTGTAAATCACAGTAGCTATTTGCAACACAAGATCGTTGTAGCAAATATTGTTTTCTAGTTTAGTACAATCTAAACTACTGAGTAGTAGTATTTACTTATGGCAAGCCACTTGATATAACCAGTTAGCATGTGGCTCCTACGTTCGCGGGGTTCCCAGATCTGGCTGGGAGACTTGTTTCGGTTGCTTTGGGGCTTAACGTACCTCTTTAGCACCAAGAGTATACGCGACGTGGATCTAAGCTTAATGTAGGATCCATACCACATGAGATCTCACCAGGAATATAATCAGGTCTTCCCCTACCGAAAGTGCTTACGCTACCCATCTATTGGCAAGGTTGAAGTGTTAGAAATTACCCGACATACTGTTTATGAGTTTGATGGATATTCTATTATTGACTTACAGTTACTATGTTTCTCAACTGCTTTAAAAACACACAGTTTTGGTTTCGAAAATTTTTAAAGATAGTTTAAAAATATATAGTATGTCAAATTTTCAAATACCTTAAACACTCAAAGCATAACATTAATAAAGTAAAATTGATCAAAAAGTCATCAACATTCATGGTACGACAGGGATATGAGCCTTTTTCCATTTGAACGAGGGTACCACAATTAAACATGGACACTCTAGGACAAAAGTTAGAATAACATTGACACCTTCACAGTCGTCACCCACCACAGAAGAAGAAGAAGTAAAAAATTCAGATGTTCATTCTGTGGAGCATCCAGATGGGTTTATGTTTATTTTAATAATGCTGATAGCTGTGAGCGGAAACTCGAAACACTATATATTTTTTTTAAAACCATCTTTAAAAGATCTAGGGAAGGAAAAATGAGTGCTTATGAGTTTGTTTATTGCTAAGGTCGCTCTTTAAGCGGTACACATTACAAGAGATGATTATATATTGTCAATATTAGAGTAAAGACAGAAATTTCAGATATGAGTTGTTCTGTTAATAATTGGTTAAGAAAAGGCAATTTTGGTAGCAACGGAATCTTATTGAACTATAACTAAATCAGTCAGTGGAAAAAGGATCACATTACGCGATAGTAACTTCTGTGTAACTAAATATCAAATCTTGTTATGTTTTCAGCATTTTGGAAATGAAAGGTCTTGACATACGCTACAAGTGTCTCACATAAATATTTTCGTTTAAGAAACAATATTTACAGTAAGCGGTTTGTTTTTCGTTTTTCAAAAGTAAGAATGTTGTGGAATGTTCTCTCCTTTTTCCACACGTAAATTCAAGGTCTATGAGGTATGATCAGAAAATACAGCGAATAATTTTGTTAGAAACAAAGTATTGAGCTTACATGGAAATTGATTTAATATCCTTCAAAGTACTGTTTCTGGCTAGCAATGCAATTATCCCAACATTGAATCCATGGCTGGAAGCATTTCTGGAAGGCTTCTTTTGGAAGGGATGTCAGGAATAGTAAAAAAGAAAATGAAATCTTTCATTTTTACGTCCCACGGTTATACTGGTTAGGCTAAAGGAGACGGTGATGATGAGTAATGAATGAAATGGTGGAATGAAGAGAGTGGGACGAAACGGGAGAACCCCGAGAAAACCCACGCACGCGGTGTTTGTCCACCACAAAGTTCACTTGGCGGGGGCTGGGATCGAACCCGGGACCTCAAGCACCAGAGGTGAATGCTCTATCACTGAGCCACCACGGCCCCATGTCAGGAATAATGTCAAAACGTTTTCCTTTAAGCATGGTTTTAATTTTTGAGAAGAGCTACAGAACACAGCCCATGGTGCTATATCTGGAGAACACAGCGAATATGAAGAGAGAGAAATATTGTCTCGTTCAAAAACTCGCGGGTCAAAAGCAAAGTGTGGCAAGGCGCGTTTTCGTGGTGAAGAAAGAAATCATATGACCATTTAATCGACGATTCAAACGCTTTCCACAGACTCATTCAAGATGTTTAGTTCTTCGAAAAGCTCTCAAATAGTCATTCGTCTGTTTCAACAAATCATTTGTGTTATTTTTTGCAAGTCTTCATCTGTTTTTGACGTCGAAGAACGTCTCGATCGTTGTTCATTTTAAACCGACTCCTTGCCACTTTTGAGTCACTGATACAACTTATAAATACTCTTGAATGCCATTGCTTCATCGCCATACACAGATTTTGACATTTCGTGAGCTTCTTTGGCATTTTTTCTGCAGCTTAGAACAAAAGTTAATGTTCGCGAGGGACAGACACTCTTGACACATCCTTACTCTTCTGCCTCTGGAAGCCAACTAACATGTCACAACTCGTTTAAACTCGACACTGACTGTACTAAAAGTTTAGGCTAGAGGGCGTATTAGCTGAAATAGGTATAACATTGATAGATGGCATTGTGCAACTACATTCACATAAAGGCTCTCACATGAAGTTAACATTAATAAAGGGCAAGTGAAATTCGTTCAGTATGTTCTTTAATAAGAAACTGTAGTCCTTCTTCAGCTTAATAGTGTTTGACTTTATATATATATTTGACGTCTGAGATAATCCAACTCAAACGTTAAAGGAACTTGACCAGATATATTTTGAACTGTAACACCATATCCGGAACCTATATTAAATATTAGGCCTTTCTTAATATAACTTGGGTGCTTGAAAGGAAAGCTGGAACCCTTGAGTGCTTGAACTCCACCCAAGAAATCACTCAAAAACTGTAACTAATAATATTGCTTGCTGAATATACGAACCACGTAATTTTTATCAATAGTCACTGTTAGCAGTAGTAGTTCGTGGTCTGTAGAAGCACCGGTTGCAAACTTGCAATATCAAAGGTATGTAGTTACGCGCAAGTGTTCCCCTCCCCTAGTATTCTTGAGTCTTATCCAAAAAATATTCAGAAAATATGAAGAGGAAAGTCTTTTAAGCTTTCAAACAACCACTATCAACGTAGGTTTATACACTATTTATATAGAAAAGTTCTACGAAAATGAAAAAAAAAAAAGTTTAACATTCCAGGAATTTAGACTAAAGAAGACAGATGAGTATTGAAAGTGAACGATTTGAAATTCATTTTTATGCTCTCTGCCGGAAGTCGAACACCGAATCATGCGCGCGAACGACACAGATCTAGAAATTAGACCAGTGGTAAGACACTTTCTTCTTCGAGACTCGATCGCCCCCCCCCACTCTCTTCAGAATAGGATATTTTTATTTTAAAAATAAAATCTATCCCAAGAATTTTTACTTTTGTATTATAAATGTAAAATAAAATCTATTGACTTCAAAGGACCGCCCTTCCCCAAACATTCAGCCTGTATCCGCCCCTGCTACCACCAGACTCGTATTTGTAATTTTGCGAGTTTCTGTTTGGTGAATAACTTCTTTCTTCCAAGCGTCTATATCTCACTCAACCTATCAATTGAGTCCAGCGCTGCCAAGCGGAGGAATTCGTAACTATTACAGAAACTGACTGTTGTATACTAGTTGAAGACGAAGTAGCAACTGGAAGAGAGTAATACGGGAGGATACCAGCGAAGCAAGAATAAATCCACTTCCTCATGTTAAGAGATAGGAGCTCGCTGCCATATGCTCAATGTTACTGCTTCCAGTGGCAACGCTCGCAGCCACTGGATTTGTATATCATTCTCTTTCTTTCAGTTTTTTAAATTTATTATTTTTTTTAGAAATTCATCAATACGATTTTGCGCTCAAGAGCAAAGGTTTATTTTTTACTGATACACTACTTTAATACTTTTAAATATCTTTAGTATTAAAAAACATATCCGGTTGCACAACCATGCAACATATAGTACCAGCCGCCAGTGACTGTTAGATGTTTACATCCACCTTGACGAAAAAGCTGCACTGCACAGAACATAATGGAAGAGAGACGAAACATATAGCAAATAAACTGTAGAATATCTTTTTTCCATTTTCAAAATTAGGTGAGTCACATATTTTTGTATTTACCTGCATATAATGACGCATTTTAGGTTGAATTGCGTCTAGCAGAGTCTCATCGCTAAAAATATTTCTAGTCCAAGAAGAAGTTATGGATTCTTCCAAACTGGAACTGTAGAAAGGAACTTCCATCACACACTGGTATCACATACATATACTGTGAATATTTTACTGACATTTTCTTAATAAATGAAATGTCTGATATATAAAAAATTGGAGGATTATTTTACTGTAACCAGTGCAATAGTTGACACTGCGAAAATGTATGGAATGGAAATCAACACTGAGAAATCGAATGTCATGAGAATATCTTACAGGTGAGTAGAACAACTTGGGGAGGTCGATAATTTCAAATACCTGGAAAGTATTTTGACGAGAGAAGCTTATTGCGCCAAAGAAATTCGGTCAAGAATTGCCATAACCAAAGAAGCATTCAACAAGGAAAGATCACAAAACTAGTAGGCTTCTTAGGAAGAAATTGGTCAATGTTGGAGTGTTTAGTTAAGAGACTTCCACATTACGGAAGTTAGAGAAAAAATATTTCAAGAGTTCGAAATGTAGTATTGGAGAAAGATGGAGAAGATAAAATGAACAGAGAGAGTAACAAACGAAGATGTTTTGAAACGGATAACAGAGAAGGAGACTCTTTCATCCAGCATCCTTCGTAGAAAGGGCAATTGGATTTGTCACATCTTTCGAACAAATTGTCTTCCTTGAACTGCCATAGAGGAAAAGATGGAAGGAAAGCGAGGAGTAGGAAGAAGAAGAACACAAGTGATCGATGATTTGAAACATAGAAGAAAATATTGGAAGTTAAAAGAGGAAGCTGAAGATCGAAAAACGTGGAAGAAAGATTTCCGGGACCAAACTTAAAAAAAAAGAAAGAAAATGAAAATCTCAGTAGTCACAGGACATGCCAACAGTGAAAAACTTAATAATAATAATAATAATAATAATAATAGTAATAATAATAATAATAATAATAATAATAATAATAATAATAATAATAATAATAATAATAATAATAATAATAACCAACACAATGTAGAAACGTGTACAGATTTAATTCACAAACTATGTAACCACACTGTACTAATTTGGGAGAAAAGAACTTAGTCCACAAGTACTTAGTCACTGGAATTGTATCTGATAAAGAAGTCGATAACTTTATTGTGGGTCTGTCAGTAAAATATCAGTTTTACTATGTATTTAGTGAAATTGTTTACAGACATTCTAATGAAGTTCTTTGATAACTAGAAGGACGATGGATATGTGAATTGTAAGTAATTTAATATAAAAATAATAAAAAGGTTACCAAAAGGCGAACTTTGTGGTACTCCTAAATAATAATAAAACTTCTCTTTTGTAATTTATTATCTGGAGTTAAAACCTAATGTGGAGCAATGATTTTGCAAAGCAATCCGTTTTCCAAAATGATTCATGTAGAGGAATGAAGCGACATTTCGGTCAATGTTCACACCAGCGTCCCAGCGATTAGCTAAACTGCCAACCGTCGTCTCCCGCCTTTATTGCAACCCTCTCCCCTCCCATACACATGAGTCTATGACTGTGATGTATTTCTGTTCGGGTCGGGTCACGTGTTGGACGAACAATGGCCATGATACAGCCCAGCAGGAGTAGATGTCAACACCAAAACCAATTCTCATGAATAATAAATACGAGTTGTGCTACCCGTCGCTTGTAATAATGATACAGCTTATACGAACAACATGCATTGGGACTTGTATTGCCTTATGCTTCCCCCCCTTCTCAAAACTTCCCCCATTCTACCAACAGGTTACTGACTAATATACTGTGCTGTTTAAACTAACCCCTAAAAAAGAGCAAGTTAATTTTTTTATAGGAGTTAATTTACACTGGTTTTATTTCATGTTTCTCTTTTTGGTGTTTTTTTTTTTTTGTCCTCCTGCTCTCTGTGAATGTATCTGGTAACAGTGTTTGAACGTCCTATGAATTGAATTCGAGCGCGAGATAAAGGTCTGACCGAGCACAAAATTTGTTGGATTACCATGTTTTATAACCGTATTTCTCCCGTGACCTCTGTGACATTTCTCTTTTTTTTTTTTTTTTAAAAAAAACAAACAAAAAGCGAAAAAATATTGCATAAACACAATTGTAGTCATTAAGAGATGAAAGGGAAATAATCATAACGTGCAATCATAAAGGGAGATCGCTGCAAATACGACTTCCCTTCGCAAACAAAGTCATAGCTCAATTTTTGTCTGCGGGTTAGTTAGAGAAGATAAAGACGACCTATTAGTTTGCTTTGTATTTTTTAACTCACTTCAAAGAAGGAGGAGGTTATATATATATTGAATATGTACAAGCGTGCGGTAGTTTCGTCTAAACTTCATTAGGATCTAATGATAGTCTTTGAAGCAAGAACATGAAATTCCCATAGATGACAGTGTTAATACCGTAATAGAGGGTACTCATGTTAACATATAATTATGTAATTCGTAGACCGCTTTAAAAAAATGTTTACGTATTTTTCGTAGGCCGACCCAACTTTTTTAGTGTTGCCATATTTCAAAAATGAAAATTCGGGACGCTACTAAATTACGAGAATCGTTGAAATGCTTAAAATGAAAAGAAATGTTATACACTAATTTACTTTCCTTCATTAGACAGAGTTGTTCAAGTATTACGTAATCACATTTTTGTCATTTTAGTAGACCTCCTCCCTAGTTAAGCAAACATAAGCAGATGATTAACCCCGTTCTTCCGATAATCATTTAAAAAAAATTCTCAGGATCTGTTGTTTGGCGGCTTTCAGGGTCTGTTTTAGCTCATTCAGGGTATGATGTTTCTTTTCACAAACTTTGTCTGTTCGTATTGTAACTTTCTTTTCCTCTTAGAACGGTTAATGCATTGGTTTCTATTTTTTAAAAAAATTCTCCAACATTTTCCCATTGTTGTCTGTTCAGTTTTATTAATTAAAACAATATATTTTTCTTCTTGAATGGTCAGCGACAAATTACAAAAAATATTGGTCAGGAATTATTGATTAAAATATTTCAGAAGCCCAGGATGCAGATTGAAACACAGTACTAAATATAACAATAAGATTGAGCAGTCCTGGCCCAATAAAACGAATTCTTTGTTCAATGTCCAAGTAGTTAAATCATGAACTTGATTAAATCCATGTTTTATGTATTCAAGTTTTTTATTCGGCTTTCGAATTGCCATACTTAGAAGTTGACGACAATAATTATATGCCTAACCCTGTGAAAAAAGCAAACTATAATATTCCCTTCATTTCTTCTTCTCTGAAATCCGGGACACTTAAGAGTCCCGAAAAATATTTTTGGGACGACAGGACTCAGTTCTCAATTGCGTGACGGTTTCGGATTTTCCAGGACGAACAGCAACTCTTAGTATGTTGTCTTTAGTTTAGGTACGTACAGTCAACGACAAAAGTTCTTTCCGTTTCGTAAAATTTATTTTGGGAACAACGGCGGTTTGGTTGGAACATACAGAAAATTCTATTCTTTTTAATTTACTGAAAACTGTACTCAAATTGTCCTTCCATTCTGAAGTTATTTACGAAACTAGTTTCATCAAACGGAAATAACTTTTATCGCTGATTATCCATGCATGGTAGATGAGGAACCCCTGGTCGAGAGAAATATAGTTGCCGTTTTACATTATATATAGACCTGGAAATTTATTTTAGGAATAACGGTGGAATGGCTGGAACGTACAGAAAATTACATTCTTTTTAAATTTACTGAACATTGTGCTCAAATTGTCCTTCCAATCTGAAGTTATTTACGAAACTAATTTCATCAAACGGAAAGAACTTTTATCGCTGATTATCCATGCATGGGAGATGAGGAACCCCTGGTCGGGAGAAATATAGTTGCCATTTTGCATTATATATAGACCTGGAAATTTATTTTAGGAATAACGGTGGAATGGCTGGAACGTACAGAAAATTACATTCTTTTTAAATTTACTGAACATTGTGCTCAAATTGTCCTTCCATTCTGAAGTTATTTACGAAACTAATTTCATCAAACGAAAATAACTTTTGTCACTGATTATCCATGCATGGTAGATGAGGAACCCCTGGTCGAGAGAAATATAGTTGCCGTTTTACATTATATATAGACCTGGAAATTTATTTTAGGAATAACGGTGGAATGGTTGGAACGTACAGAAAATTACATTCTTTTTAAATTTACTGAACATTGTGCTCAAATTGTCCTTCCAATCTGAAGTTATTTACGAAACTAATTTCATCAAACGGAAAGAACTTTTATCGCTGATTATCCATGCATGGTAGATGAGGAACCCCTGGTCGGGAGAAATATAGTTGCCATTTAACGTAATATATAGACCTGGAAATTTATTTTAGGAATAACGGTGGAATGGCTGGAACGTACAGAAAATTACATTCTTTTTAAATTTACTGAACATTGTGCTCAAATTGTCCTTCCATTCTGAAGTTATTTACGAAACTAATTTCATCAAACGAAAATAACTTTTGTCACTGATTATCCATGCATGGTAGATGAGGAACCCCTGGTCGAGAGAAATATAGTTGCCGTTTTACATTATATATAGACCTGGAAATTTATTTTAGGAATAACGGTGGAATGGCTGGAACGTACAGAAAATTACATTCTTTTTAAATTTACTGAACATTGTGCTCAAATTGTCCTTCCATTCTGAAGTTATTTACGAAACTAATTTCATCAAACGAAAATAACTGTTGTCACTGATTATCCATGCATGGTAGATGAGGAACCCCTGGTCGAGAGAAATATAGTTGCCATTTAACGTAATATATAGACCTGGAAATTTATTTTAGGAATAACGGTGGAATGGCTGGAACGTACAGAAAATTACATTCTTTTTAAATTTACTGAACATTGTGCTCAAATTGTCCTTCCATTCTGAAGTTATTTACGAAACTAATTTCATCAAACGAAAATAACTTTTGTCACTGATTATCCATGCATGGTAGATGAGGAACCCCTGGTCGAGAGAAATATAGTTGCCGTTTTACATTATATATAGACCTGGAAATTTATTTTAAGAATAACGGTGGAATGGCTGGAACGTACAGAAAATTACATTCTTTTTAAATTTACTGAACATTGTGCTCAAATTGTCCTTCCATTCTGAAGTTATTTACGAAACTAATTTCATCAAACGAAAATAACTTTTGTCACTGATTATCCATGCATGGTAGATGAGGAACCCCTGGTCGAGAGAAATATAGTTGCCATTTAACGTAATATATAGACCTGGAAATTTATTTTAGGAATAACGGTGGAATGGCTGGAACGTACAGAAAATTACATTCTTTTTAAATTTACTGAACATTGTGCTCAAATTGTCCTTCCATTCTGAAGTTATTTACGAAACTAATTTCATCAAACGAAAATAACTTTTGTCACTGATTATCCATGCATGGTAGATCAGGAACCCCTGGTCGAGAGAAATATAGTGTCCGTTTTACATTATATATAGACCTGGAAATTTATTTTAGGAATAACGGTGGAATGGCTGGAACGTACAGAAAATTATATTCTTTTTAAATTTACTGAACATTGTGCTCAAATTGTCCTTCCAATCTGAAGTTATTTACGAAACTAATTTCATCAAACGGAAAGAACTTTTATCGCTGATTATCCATGCATGGTAGATGAGGAACCCCTGGTCGGGAGAAATATAGTTGCCATTTAACGTAATATATAGACCTGGAAATTTATTTTAGGAATAACGGTGGAATGGCTGGAACGTACAGAAAATTACATTCTTTTTAAATTTACTGAACATTGTGCTCAAATTGTCCTTCCATTCTGAAATTATTTACGAAACTAATTTCATCAAACGAAAATAACTTTTGTCACTGATTATCCATGCATGGTAGATGAGGAACCCCTGGTCGAGAGAAATATAGTTGCCATTTAACGTAATATATAGACCTGGAAATTTATTTTAGGAATAACGGTGGAATGGCTGGAACGTACAGAAAATTACATTCTTTTTAAATTTACTGAACATTGTGCTCAAATTGTCCTTCCATTCTGAAGTTATTTACGAAACTAATTTCATCAAACGAAAATAACTTTTGTCACTGATTATCCATGCATGGTAGATGAGGAACCCCTGGTCGAGAGAAATATAGTTGCCATTTAACGTAATATATAGACCTGGAAATTTATTTTAGGAATAACGGTGGAATGGCTGGAACGTACAGAAAATTACATTCTTTTTAAATTTACTGAACATTGTGCTCAAATTGTCCTTCCATTCTGAAGTTATTTACGAAACTAATTTCATCAAACGAAAATAACTTTTGTCACTGATTATCCATGCATGGTAGATGAGGAACCCCTGGTCGAGAGAAATATAGTTGCCGTTTTACATTATATATAGACCTGGAAATTTATTTTAGGAATAACGGTGGAATGGCTGGAACGTACAGAAAATTACATTCTTTTTAAATTTACTGAACATTGTGCTCAAATTGTCCTTCCAATCTGAAGTTATTTACGAAACTAATTTCATCAAACGGAAAGAACTTTTATCGCTGATTATCCATGCATGGTAGATGAGGAACCCCTGGTCGGGAGAAATATAGTTGCCATTTAACGTAATATATAGACCTGGAAATTTATTTTAGGAATAACGGTGGAATGGCTGGAACGTACAGAAAATTACATTCTTTTTAAATTTACTGAACATTGTGCTCAAATTGTCCTTCCATTCTGAAGTTATTTACGAAACTAATTTCATCAAACGAAAATAACTTTTGTCACTGATTATCCATGCATGGTAGATGAGGAACCCCTGGTCGAGAGAAATATAGTTGCCGTTTTACATTATATATAGACCTGGAAATTTATTTTAGGAATAACGGTGGAATGGCTGGAACGTACAGAAAATTACATTCTTTTTAAATTTACTGAACATTGTGCTCAAATTGTCCTTCCAATCTGAAGTTATTTACGAAACTAATTTCATCAAACGGAAAGAACTTTTATCGCTGATTATCCATGCATGGTAGATGAGGAACCCCTGGTCGGGAGAAATATAGTTGCCATTTAACGTAATATATAGACCTGGAAATTTATTTTAGGAATAACGGTGGAATGGCTGGAACGTACAGAAAATTACATTCTTTTTAAATTTACTGAACATTGTGCTCAAATTGTCCTTCCATTCTGAAGTTATTTACGAAACTAATTTCATCAAACGAAAATAACTTTTGTCACTGATTATCCATGCATGGTAGATGAGGAACCCCTGGTCGAGAGAAATATAGTTGCCGTTTTACATTATATATAGACCTGGAAATTTATTTTAGGAATAACGGTGGAATGGCTGGAACGTACAGAAAATTACATTCTTTTTAAATTTACTGAACATTGTGCTCAAATTGTCCTTCCATTCTGAAGTTATTTACGAAACTAATTTCATCAAACGGAAAGAAATTTTATCGCTGATTATCCATGCATGGTAGATAAAACCCCTGTTCGGGAGAAATATAGTTGCCATTTTACATTATATATAGACCTGGAAATTTATTTTAGGAATAACGGTGGAATGGCTGGAACGTACAGAAAATTACATTCTTTTTAATTTACTGAAAACTCTACTCAAATTGTCCTTCCATTCTGAAGTTATTTTCGAAACTAATTTCATCAAAGGGAAATAACTTTTGTCCCTGACTATACCAATACTACTGGGGTAACGAGAAAGTAATAATTTTTAATGACTTATTTTTATCTTTAGTGGTTTTATGATGACTTACTTTAGTGTCTCTGTTGTTTTTTTTTTTGGGGGGGGGAGAGGGAGTTCTCGTTTCAGATACAGACAAGAAGTTCACCAATTTCAGGCTCTCACTCATGATTTTAGGGAAATAACTCTCAGTAGAAAATCATTAAGGGCTAAAGCCCCAGCGGGGGGAACGACACTAAAGGCAAAAGCCACGCAAGATTTAAGCCTATTGGCTACTAAAAATGTGTATTATATATAAAAACACGTTTCAACCAAATCTGTACCGGCAGGGTTATTGAAAATCGGAAACAGTGATATTGTTTTTTCTTTTTCAAGGAGACATTTCAAAAGATTTTGAGGTTATTCCCATATGGACCAGAGGCGAGGGGATAGATGAGTAGCTGTTCTAGAAAAAAAAATCTGAGAAAGAGGTATAAAAAATGTTTTTATTTCTTTAGTTTTCATTTTTTTTTTTTTTTTTTTAATTCTTTGATCAGACTTCTACAACATTGCATTCTATAGAAAATCTGTAACACAATATTTATTTTCCATGTCGTCTAGGTGGGTACATTTCAGGTCGCAACTTCAATTAGCCATAAAAGTTTACTTTTTAAACAGGATGTGATTTGTTTCTTTAAAAAAAAAGAAAAGGAAAAGAATTTCTTTGTAGTTTCTGAATAGCAGCCAGTAATTTCTTCCATGATTTTTTTTTTATCTCTCAGAATAAATGACCTACAATACTACACAGAAAGTTAAAGGAAATTTCATTTGTCCCATACTGGGCGTTCTTTGAGTGAGAGTCTATCGTCTGATTGGCTCTATTTCCTTTTGCTATTACTTCCACGAAGATTAAGAGATAGCCATTAAAGAAATTCCTTTACTACATTTTTTTTAATATCTGCTAGTTTTCTGCTTGGTCAATACACATTTCGTGTATTTGTATCAATCACTTTTGGGCATGACATTAATTGAATAGAAAGCCAATTAGAAATTTCCTTGCTGTATAACTCGTACTCTAACAATTATGTCAAGTGCAATCTCAAAAGTTCATATCTTTTTAATCATTACTTCGAAACAAATTGGGAGAATTTTAGAATATTGTTCGATAACGATCATGTGTGGACTGATCCGCTGGGCTACTTGGCAAATGCCCGATACACTCTCTAACTAACTGCTCTCCTTCCAAATTTGTTTCATCCGAATCAGAGATCCGGGTTCGATTTTCGGTGAAAGCTTATGTGGTCCAGATACCATGTTACGCTGTGGGCCCACATCTCATACAGCTGCGGCACTAAATTCCAGTAAAGCTAACCAAATTTATTTAATAAAGAATATGAACAAATTTCCCCAAAATATTTACATCGTTTTCCTGGAATAATATACAAAATAAAACGCTTATCTTCTGAGTCTTTGTTTCCATTAACTTTTAAAGACGCGGTAAGTTTCACTAACTTGAAGTTACAGCTATGTTGCTGAATCGCAGTGGTTGGTTTCTCTAATCAAACATCAAACTAAACTGTAGTTTTGTTGTCTTATGCTGTAGTTAATATCAGATGTGGATATAGACATATAATAGACTATTATATCTATAACAATAAAGACCTATAAATTGTATAATCTCTCTACAATCAATTGGTATGTCCAGGGACGTACGCACGGGGGGGGGGGAGTACTGGGAGTCTGGACTTCACCCGAAATAATATTTCTGTAAATTTTGTGTAATATTTGGGATGATTTAACAAATTTTAATATAATTTATCCGCATATTTAATTTTGATCCCAATAAAAGCTTTGAACCCCGCCAGAAATAAATTCCTGTGTACGTACCTAAGTATGGCTTCCTCCTACAAATGTAGGGAAGGAGTGTAAAAGTATTTCTGCACTGTAAAAAATTAAAACACCATTTAAACACTTTTAGTACAGATGTTGAGGGGAAAATTGATGAAATAGTGTTTATAAAGTGTGCTTCGCGTGTCCAAAAGCGTTAATTCTCTTAAACGACTATCTAGTATGATGTATCTCGGCAAACAGTTTGAAAACAAAGTGACGACACATTTTGCAAATGCATCTAGAACATAACTTGGTAAACACAGTATCAAAAAGGGGTATATTTGTAATCTGGAGGTGTTGAAAGTGTGTCGGTAATGTGTAAAGTGTTCTACTGTGTCTAAAAGTACTTTCTTTACTTTTTCCAGTGTGGTGGCTAAATCCTGTGACAAACATCTTGGCATTTCAACTAAACGAATAAAACGCAAGCTCTGGCGCGGCTTTGCCAAGTGGTAAAGGGTGGGGCTATGGCTAAGCAGACAAACTACAGCGCGATCAGCCCGCAGGGGATAGACGTGGTTGTGTACAAAATAAACGTAGCAACATCGCTGGCCTCTCATTTGCTATCAGCATTTAAAGGGAACATGGAGCGCAAAAGATAGTTTGCTAGACCAAACGGTAAACGAATCAAGACACTAGAGCAACGATTATCCGAGCCCCGACTAAGTTCCGAATTAACCAAGTTGATGCTTCTAAACAAGAAGTGTCTGCTCTGGGATTCAAAAATCGAGATATAGAGTCACACTTACAGTTTGTTCAAATGCTGTTGGAAATTGTATTGTTCATAGATAAGTATGCTAAACTCAAAACATTTAAATACGTTTCTGTTCCAAATTTCCCCGTGTTATACAGAAATCACAAGAGTGCTTGGATGGACTCAAATGTTTTCAAAGACTGTTTCCCAGGAACTTTATGCCGCAAATGGTCTTAAAATAAGGAAACAACTGCCTCAAAAAGCACTTTTGATTATGAATAACTCCGAGCGAAGTAGCTCAAGTGGTAGAGGGTTGGCTTCGTATTCGGGAGGTCGTGGGTTCGAATCCCGCTGCCGACCATCCTGACTGTGGTTTTCCAGGGTTCCCTCAGTCCTACCAGGCAAATGCCGGGATGGCTCCGACTAAAACAGGCCCTGGCCGAAACCTTCCCAAATCCTTTCCTTTGTTGTTGTTGTTATTGGATATCCAGTGTAAAATGGCCTCTGAGCTGTATCTGGTGATTGTTAAATAAATAAATAAACTTCTGTGCTAAAGAATTGGTTTTTGGGACGATCTTAAGCTTATAGACCAAGGAATATTGGGAAAACCTCTGCGACTGCATTAAATTGTGGCAAACAAGCAAGCGAGTTCCGTCAAACAGACGAGACTTCAAGATTATTTTGTGAAGTAATTTTGAAATGTACTGCTGTACTGTGAGTTTTTCCTTTTCTTTCAGTATTCTGTTTTATTTATTTATATTTACTTTCTAACTTCCACTAGAACGAATAAACATGCTATACAATAATTGACATAGGTCTATTTAGTTATTATACTGTACTTGGTGCCTGTGTTGTTGTACTGTACTGCTCTTCATTTCGCAGCAAGTCTGTATTATTCTAGAGTTTGGTTGTTCGAGGTTAGTTAAGTCCACATTAGCTCGGATAATCGAGGCTTGATTGTACCTCAATTTCTCATGAATTACTTGAAACACCCTAGAAACAGCCATCGTCATGGAAAATTTGTCATTATTGGTAGATCACTTGCTGCAACTGAGAAACTTCCATGCTCTACGGTCTTTCATTTACCTCTTTGTCTTCACGTACGATTTCTGTTTTGATATTGTCCATTAAGTGTAGTCTTCTTCGCTCTCTCCCTATCTTTTCTGCCACCATACCCTCTAGCACTTTCGTCATGGTACAGTTTCTTCTTAGCCAGTGTTCCAATCAGTTTCTCTTTCTCTTCTTAAGAATATATATTTTTCTTCCCATCATTTGTAAGATCCCTTCACTCGTTTTCCTCTCGACTCAGTTAATTCTCTCCGTTCTTCTCTACACCCACATTTCGAAAGCTTTCAGTCGTTTTTCATCATTTTTGCGTAACGTCCATGTTTCCGCCCCATACAGTACAACACTCCACGCGAAGCATTTTATGAGTCTTTTTCTCAACTCTTTATTCAAGATCCACCAAAATAATATTTTCTTCCTCCTAAAGGCTTCTTTCGCGATTCCTATCCTTTGGTTGCAACAAAATTCTGGTTAAGAGGCCTTATCACTGCGAAATTAAAATACCACTAATTTTACAGTTATTTTGTGATATTTTCAAACCTAAAAAGATAATAAAAAAAACGTGAAACAAAATCGCCCTAGACAATATTATGCTGTATGAGGTATCCTTATTACGAGTCACCTAGTAGCTTTGTGTTTGCAGCCATTTAGAAACGCGAAAATAAATGTCGATTTTCTAAATGGCTGGAAATCGAAAGCAGATAAGTGAGTCGTGATAACGGTATCTCATTCAAAATATTATTGTCTAGGGCGATCTTGTTCCACTTTTCGATTATCTTTTATCTATTTGAAGATATGACATAATTACTGTAAAATTCACGGTATTTTAATTTCGCTGTGATGCGGCCTCTTAATTGTAACAAAATAACTTTCAGCGCTGGCTTAGCTCAATGAAGAACATTAAAACGAATTAAGAAATTTATGATGTCAATCGACTAGTACTGTAGATTCTAACAATGTTTCATGTCATGTATTTAGAAAAGAGAAACATTAACAATATAGAGTCTATATATATTAAAGAATTTATCAATGTGCTTCCTTCACCAGTTTTTGTTCACACTTCTCTCTTTTTTTAATGGGAGGGTAACTCTCTTTCTTAATAAGTATCGTCATTTTAATTCGACGCTGGTGATGGAAAAAAAGTAATATGGATAGAAAAAAACATGATCAGTTACTTGTTAGATTCATGAACAACACGTGCCCAAGAGTAATCGATACCTCACGAAGGAGGATGATGGATGAAGTACCATCTTCATATTTCCGTGGTCAGGAAAGGTCTTTAGTCGGGGATGAGGTGGAAGGGTGTTACGCGTGAATAGTGGTCAAGAATCACGAAGCAGAGCTTCCGGGTGTTAAAACTTTACTCCCAAAAAACCAGGAAAATTTCAAAATGGAGCGACATGACGGAGAAACGTGTGCATGCTGAGAAAATATGATCCATTCTATGATACAAAATCATTATAGACATCCAAAGCAGCTTTTGAGAGTGATTATGCTTATGTATAAAGGGGTGATATGTTTATGTACTTTATTTACAAATCACGCATATCACATCCACAGCTAATGAACTATATGATTAAACCCATTTTACTGATTCACCCAGATATCATGGAGGAACGAGAAATAAGACTTGACGAATATTTTAGATTTTATTTGCTTCAATTCTTATTCAAAAGTACATGCGTTAATATGATAAATATGACATGCTTTGTTCATATGTTAATATAATTATATAATACTTAAAGTTAGTACAATGAATTACTTATCTTGTTTCTGCAATATTATAATTATTTATCTACATGGTTGCTTGCTAAACGATCACACACATTGTCTTCGATCACACATAAACTGGGTAGCACTCTAAAACACTGTTAATAACATGTAAATCTTGTATATTAATTAACATGAGTGTTTTTCTAAAAACTATGAATAAATATGCTTTTCTAAAACTATGAATGAATGCTTTGTCTAGTTGAACTTGACAACACACTGTACAAATGCAGAGACTCCACTTGAATGGAACCCTGAAGGCACTGTTGCCAGCCAATGCAAACACAACTCACTAAAACTCACCAAAAAATCACTAAAAGAATCACAAAGAATTCACTAAAACCATTTAACTATATACAAAAAATGAAACTAATATGAATAAAAATAATGCACATATGCAAGCTTATGCAGAGAGAGAGAGAGAGAGAGAGAGAGAGAGAGAGAGAGAGAGAGAGAGAGAGATAAAGAGAAAATGTATAAGTAAATAAAATAAAACAATGTGTCACGATGGTATGTAAGGTGTAACTGGTTTAAGTTTTACAGTCAAGTTTGTGAGGTTTATGTCTGTGAGCCAAGCAATATTGTGTAGTGAACAGGTTTGCTCTACTTGAGCTTACATATTTACAGGTAACTTGCATATCAAAAATGCAATTATTGGTATTTAGATTATGCATATTAACAATTTCCTTATTATGTGTTAATTTACTTATTCGAATGTGTCTAATTAATGCTTGCTTTTATTCATGATGAAACCTATCAAAGTCAGACCATCATAGACAGATGGAGCTAAATAATCTTATTGTATGCAGATTTGTTTTTAAAAAAATCATAAAATTTTCTCCTGAACCTGAATGAACACCAAGATTTAAAAACTGAAATATTTTAGCTTAACGTCCTATGATAATGACCTTTAGGGTAAGAGAGAGGATGATTAAAGCAAGTGAATGATGATGAAAGAAATGGTGGAATGAAGAAGTAGGAGGAAACGGAAGTACTACGAGAAAACCCACGGATACGTTGTTGTCCATTACAAACTTACTTCGCCAGGTATTGAACCAGGGACCCCACGAACCAGACGTAAGTGCTCTACCACAGTATAACTGAACTCTTGGTTCTAAAGATATCTAACCGTAAGTTACATTTGGAAGAATCTACATGATAGAAAAGAACGATCTACCTATACTCTCAACTCTTACAGTAGGATTCTTCAAGTTTTTTTAATACTTCTTGTTGGCGGTCGAAATCCTACCAGTATACAGGGTGTGTCAAAAGTCCTCTGACATAGGGTAACTCTGTTATTATGACAGTTATAACAGAATGTAAGAGAGGAAACCATCTCCAAATATGATGTTTTCAATCTAAAGTAAAGGATGCTTTTAAATCGAACGAGTCGTTTGCGCTGTACATTCTTCATGTGCCCAACGTTAAATGAAAATGCAACGTTGCCATTTACTGGGAGGTGAATAAATTTTGTAAGAGTATGGTGAATGGGCGCATGTTTGAAATTGGGTCTGGCCATATACACATTAGCGTTAAAGACATTAACTTCATTCACTTATGTTGTGTGGTCCAGGTAAATGGCAACGTTGTATTTTCATTTAACATTTTGCGCATGAAGAGTGTACAGAGTGTACAGTCCGATTTAAAAATTTCCATTACTTTAGATTGAAAACATCATATTTGGAGATGATTTCCCCTCTTACATTTTGTTGTAACTTTGATAATAACAGATATACCGTATGTCAGGGGACTTTTGAGACACTCTGTATATTGCCCTTAGTTTTCGCGGTAATATATTTGACTGCAGAATTAATGTCTCAAGAAAATTTTGGTAATTGAACTTAGGTAATTGTTAGTAGAAATAAGCAAAATTCTATCACTTTTTGGAAAATTATGCGGGACCCCTACACTAATATAAACTAAACTAGCCTAACCTAACCTAAACTAACCTAACGTACCCTAAACTAACCGATTGTGAACAGAAATTACCAAAATTGTAACATTTTTTTTTTTTAGAGAAAAGAGCTGGACCCCTTCTGCTAAACATAGGCCAAAAAGATTTAGAAGAAGAAGATATAACTAATGCGTGTAGTTATACCAGATGTATTGTTACATTAGTTGTTGACCTTTCTAAGCAAAAAACTAGTAACGCTCTTTGCTAATAAGATGGCATTAGCATCAACAGTACTACCCAGAAAATAAGAACCCATACTTACAAGAGGGTGACAATATTTTTTAATTATAAGCATTATTAACAACTAAAATATACGGTGTAAATTATAGAATTAAATGTAACTTAATAGAGAATATATTGTAAAATACCCTGTAATATGACACTGGGTCACTGAAGATAAAGCCGAATATTAACATAATTATATGTGTTTGTTTACATTCTGAATCTACATAATCTACATATATTCCGACTCTACAATGTTTATTGTTGTGTTAGTGATGCTAGTAAACCAAATTCTGGCTCAAGCGCCTGGAAGAAAATGAAAGCCCGTGCTGAAACAAGACAATTCAATTCTAGACGATGTGTAATGAACAAAGATTAGGTTCATTGGAGTTCACTTACTGAGAGATTGCGTTCAGTGAATATCACTATTGACCAGAGATGAACATTTTTTGCTAACCCTCACTCACCCTCACCCTCATTCAATTCCCTCACACTCACCCTCAGCCACCCTCACCCTCATCTACCAAAATGAGGGTGAGTGAGGGTGAGGGCGGCCCTCTTGAGAGTAAAAACGAGTGACAGTGCCTATCTCTGCTATTGACCGTTCTTGATCAGAAATTGATTAATTACAGTACTTGCGATAACTTTCTTCGTGTAAAAAGGTAATGTACAGATCAAAATGTAACCATGGATAGTGAAGGTCGATCAGCCCTATAGCTGATCACAATACTACGGACATATTGTTTGACATACTTAATTAATTGAAGAACATGACATATTCTGATTGGTTCTATTGACCTACTCAAGGCTCAGATCTAGTAAGGAGTAATTTCAAACTTCCTGCAATGAACAACCATACACTGAGCTGAAGTATAATACCTCGGAGGATATCCTAGAGTGCTTCTGCAATTACATACAGAACATCTTATAAGTGCAAAATGGAATAGAAATATCAGTCACCATTTCAGAGATTATGTTGTTGACATTTTTATGGTAGGAGTTGCTGACACACATGAAAAGATATCTTCAAGGATCACAGATATTTAGTGACCACAAGATTGAAGATTGGTGGAATGATTCCATAAGACCTCTGGACTTCAAATAGATAAAAAAATAAACAATCATTATTTTTTGTGTAGTGTACACAGAGTTTTTTGAGTTTTCATGCAACAGTGAGGCAATGGAAGCCTTTCTGATCTGAGTGATACTCTTTATGATTAAGTGTTGTCAGTAAGTTTATAATAACACTGTAGTTAGATTGTTTAATCTACAAGTAAAATTCACACACTATAAAGATGATGTGTGTTGAGTTAATCTATGACTCAAGATGCGTGGGGTAAGTACGTGATATGTCTAACATTTCTGTATGTTTATGTACATCGAGAATGTACAGGTATATTGAATTATTCTCTTACAGGTGTTCTTATTCAAATTATTAGACTAGTATGAGAGCTTGGTGTCGCAGTCCAATATCGCATGCGAGTAGACCACAGCACGATATATTCAACAAATCAAGCAACTAGGGCTGGATTAAATAAAAAATTTATGAGCCCATACAAACCTATAGTGATAAAAGTACACTGGTGCATACCTCACCTTTAATTAGTTATTCACACTTAAGTATAGGGTAAGTCAAAATGATGAATCCGATTTCAGAAATTTGTTCTGTGAAATCTACTTAACCATTAACCCCCGATGTGGAGTCCCACGGACTCTGCGAGTAATGTGATACCTGTATATGTCCTTTTATTTTTTGTGTAGCTCTACGCCATTCTCAGTACCTTCTAGTCAGTTGAGTTTGAACGCTATTCTGCTGCGGGCGTGCTGGAAATTTATTTCAGTGCTGCTCGAGCGTTTGAGTGGAGTCAGTGGGATTCCGTGCCGGGGTTTATGTAATATTTCTGTGTCATACCTAATTTTCTGTTTCCAGCAGATGATGTGGATTTAAATTATGATATCTGTCGAAATCGAATTGTTTGGTCACAACCCAGTTTGAAAATGTCTCCGTCGTCCACAGTTAAGGTTTCTGGACCAAAATTTGCAGAGGAAGTCAAAAGAATAATGAACGATGTATGTAGGAATTTGTCTCATGTATTGTTTTCGGATGTGGGTGATGAAAAGGTCGTCAGTCAAAGTGACCATGAAAGCAAGTCAGAGATAGCACAAAATGACAGTGACAATTCATCTGATAAAGCTAAATGTGCTACGGCTGAATTTTTATTACGGACGAAACAGACAAGGAGTAGAGTGCAGGAATATTGGTGGTATTCGTGCCCTGCAGGTTTATAAACTATTGTGTTTGTTAAAGATGCGGTGGTTTCAGTGTATTCTGATATCCTTTTCTAACAAAAAAAAAAAAAAAAAAAAAAAACAGCATTTTAGTTAGAAGCAGTAAACAAAACTTTGTAGGTATGAAAAATGTGACCAATGTAATATGGTCATATTGTTAACCTAGTTGATATTTGATGTAGTGTGTACCCTTTATTTTTTAACTCAAATATGTAATAATACATTATAACATACATAAAGCACTAAAAAATAAGCAAAAGAAGTAATATTTTAAAAACAGCAATTTTTACGTACACAAATATATAGATTATACTTCGGAGTCTGTGGGACTCCACGTCGGGGTTTACGTGAAAACTTCTGACGTCGGGGGTTAATGGTTAACACATATTATTGTGAGACATGTGTTAAGAAATGTAAATTGTCATGTCAAAGTTTCCTTCAAACATATCACAAGTGTTCTACGTATATGAGCACCTTGCGTAACACGGTACACATCAAGCCGATAGTCCATCTGCTGCCAAACCTTTTTTTAGCATATTGAGGTCAATTTCAATAATGGCTGCTGTGATGTGGGCACTCAGGTCATCCAGTGTAGTTGGAAGTTGTGGTACGTGAACATTATCTTTACAGAAACCCTACATGAAGAAATCGCATGGAAGAAAGTCGGGGGAACAAGATGGCCAACGATCCTTCGGTCAACGCCAGTTTCCTTAATTGCTCGCTGCTAACTGTTAGCGACAGAAAGTGGAAAAACTGTGTGGAAACTAAACTTCGAAAGTGCATGTCTTAACTATAACGTATGCTTATTAGACTTTACAGAATACATTTCTGAAATCGGGTCCATCATTTTCACTTGCCCTGTATTTGACTAATTAATTGAACTGAATTTTGGCACTTAACATACGTGATCATTACGATTGGATTGCTCACCTGTCGTACGTACTTTCCTTGTGGTTATAAATCTGACTTGAAATAAATTAATGTGTAAAAGTCATAGTGATCGAGCAACACATGGTCAATGCCTCAGAGCGGACGTATGTGTAAAAGTCATAGTGATCGAACAACACATGGTCAATGCCTCAGAGCGGGTGTATGTGTAAAAGTCATAGTGATCGAACAAAACATGGTCAATGCCTCAGAGCGGACGTATGTGTAAAAGTCATAGTGATCGAACAACACATGGCCAATGCCTCAGAGCGGACGTACTTACGGGATAGTGATCTCTTCTTCACATGTTCTTATCCATGTAGTAGCTTCTGAAAAGCCTCTGTCGTCACTACGTCGTAGAGACTTTTGTTGTGCAATGTTTGAGGATAGCTTTCTGTACCCTTCCTTGTAATCCCACCCATGATAAACATTCTGCTTTTGTAGAATGCTTGCGATTGTAAATCTGACATGCATACCACAATAAATGGGACAGTCCTATGTTTTTAAAAGTAGGAATCCTCTGTCCCTCAAATTTTGTCGGAACTCAGGTAGTCTTGTATTTTTGTGACATTGTGGTCTTTAATTTTAAATCTCCCACTTTTTGACGAAGAGTAAAGTAGTATATAATACCACATTGAAATTATTTCGGACTGTAAAAAAAACTACTGATAATTTTTTTAGGATCGAAATTTAAAAACAAAACCTAAAATGATACGTAATATATGTTGGAATAGACTAGAACTCTCTTGTACAGTTTTTGACTTATTATAGTTTGTGAAAAGGAAAAAAGATGAGTCACAAATTCTGCAAACAGCCGAAACAAGAAGCTAAAAATTGGTACAATTCCATAGTTGAATCGGTACAATAAAAGTTCCATTAAATATTATCAAACGAAAGAGTACAACCTTAAAGGTAACATTGTTATTGAAAATTCAAATATGATTTAGGATCTCAGGTACATTATTAGTAATATTTCGTTTTTGTGGATGTGGAAGTTACCATTTCTAATATTTTTTAAATTCTGGAATTACCAGATCCAAAATCAAAAAAATGTCAACTTGATTTCTGATAGTTTTTCTGTATTCGAATTTTATATATTTATTATAACATTATTTCTGAACTTAGGTTCTGACCTGTTTATCTAACAAATGTAAGGGGTGTAGGTCAGTAGAGCATGGAGGCATGGTGGTACAGTGATAGAGCATTAGTGACGTACCAGATATTGCTTGGGGGCGAATATAAACATAGTTTCAGTTTTCTATTACTTTATTGCTACACATTTACTTAAAAAAACAATCACACCTATATATCTTAAACTCAAGTGCGATCACCTTCTACTCTCCTCAAATGACGCCAGTGCAGTATATAATATTCCTTGTGTCTCTGGTTTGATATTAAGCCATGCGAAATCGTTTTGGTCAAAATCATATTCATGGGTCTTCTGATGGTTCTTCTATTTCATGTTAGCTCCTCATTCCACCAATATTTCATACTCATTTCCTTTCATTTCATCTCCATCACGTTTAGAATAAATGGTATAATAGCGAGACATTAAATTAAAATTTTTATTTTCTTTCTTTTTTTAGCATAGCACAGCAGAGTAGCCAGTTCTTTTAGTCTGTGGTTTCAAAGTACACCTTATATGGAAAGCTAGAAATAAGTAATCTAAACTAAAGGATAGATTGAAAACAGCGAGTGAGTAATTATGGCGTATTAAGATATCCAAGTATCATTTGCATGTGGCAATTTATATATATATAGGGGAAGTCAGTTGAATATGAGCATAGTTAATGAAAATAATGGTATATCTAAAAAATGATGTATTGCAGAAAGTAAACTGTTGCACCAAAAGAAAGCCTGATCTTTCGTCTACAAACGCGAAAAAGTACAAAGTTATACTTACTTTTGTTCGTGAGTAATAAACAGGTTAGTAAGGTAGGTGCGCAGTGCTCATATTTTCCGTAGTACAAGGGTAATATGAGCACTTCATAGTGCAAATATGAGCAGCATTTCTTTTTTAATATTTTCACATAAAATACAAAGCAGATACAAAACCATGTACAAAAGAAGAAATAAAACGTAAATTATTACAATAACGAGCAAAAGATAGTTGCACATATACGTAAAACAGTTCATTTCAAGAGTTTTGTGTATTGGTGTGACTTAGTAAATAATTAGGTATTCATCTGCTACAATAATCTCAAACAAAGAACTCAGGCACAGAATATTCACACAGAAGACATGATACCAGTCTTGGCACATATCACACTTGATCCATTCTTTCCCTTTGGAATCTTCACTAAACTTTCCTTCACAAATATGACAAATACTATCATTTTTCTCACACTGTGTGGATGAGCCTGTCCTCTTTCTTTGCGTAGCATTTCTAGCGTTTTCCTCAATGAAACTATTATTATCCACTTGAGCTTTAGATTTTATTATGGATGTCTGCTTGTTCACCTTCTCCGCACACATAGACTGTGACAACACCCTTCCCACACAGGGCTAGGGTGACAGACTGGAAATGTACGAAATGTATTCAAGCTGATTATGAACTTGAAGATTGTAAAATTTATATCATCCATGTTATTACAAATTATGTTATTGCGGAAAATCTACTTTAGTTAACATCTGCAAAAGCTTCTCACGTCAATTTTTTTCATTACTTAAAAAAAATGTGTGCCCATATTAAACTGAATTCAAAAGCTCATATTTCACCGACTGCTAATAATATTTTAACATGTTGTATTTGGCAACTGTTTATAGGAAAGAAGTGAATAAAAAAGTGGCGTTATGTTCCTAGACAGAACTGACTATAAATCCAGTAACAAATTATATACAATGCATAGATATCAAGTTTTAGCTTATTGTCCATTACCCTGATTTAACTAAAACTCCAAAAAGCTACATTTTTTAATTCTAGGTACCTGTAAATTTGTCTTTTATTTCACAACAATTGCAGCGAACGAACTTGGGCTACTTTATGCAATTTCATAAAGCTCCAAACAACGCTAGGAACTTCGCTGGTTTCCTCTTGCGCAAGGTATGTGTGTGCTGTGTGAGTTTAAGCTTTGTGCTGCTCATATTTTCGGACTGCTCATATTAGACTGACTTCCCTATATATATATATATATATATATATATATATATATATATATATATATATATATATATATTAATTTTTATAAATTTTTAAAATGTAATATTTGCCAACACTGGTAACTTACTTATATTGCAAATTAACATTTTTCACGCGCCACAGTCTTCAATTAAGCTCTTTGACCTCATTCAGTAATTTTCTTTACTAACATCGTCTATCAATTGCAACCTTTTGTCGACTCTGACATAGCGTCCATCTGTATCACTTATTAAGTACAATACTTCACATGAAACATTTTATGCCTCTTAATTTACATTAAAAGTTTCACATACATACAATTCTTTCCTTCCTAAAAGCTTCTTAAACTTTAAATTTCCTTGGTTTTATGTGGCATTCGCATTTAAATCTTCACTAATAATACCTAGAAGACACCGAAAACTACAAATCTTCCATATAAATGGCGGTGTGCAAACACAGGGCAAAATCTTGAAGGTTGTTCCACTGAGGTAGTAATTTATGATGTATATAGAAGTGAAATACACTAGACTCTCTCTAATCCGGCCCTCAGTAGTCTAGCTTCTCAGTAATCCGGCGCAAATCCAACAAAAACACGTGCACAATAAATTATTGTGCCCATGCGCAACAATGCTTAGTTAAACAATGCTTTATACTGTACGTATTCGAAATTGTACCATTCATTATAGTTCGGAATCATGTCTTCTAAAAGGAAACACGTTACACTAGACCTCAAGGAGAAACTCGAAATTTTAGATAAGTTAAATCGAGGTTCTTCGCCGAAAGCTATTGCTACTGAGTTCAATGTTGGACGAGCAACTATTTATGACATCAAAAAGAAAGAAGATTGATTGAGTGATTTTTGAGTTTTACGTCCCGTTCATCAGCGAGGCTATATGCGACGTGGACCTACTGATTAACGTGAACTCCGAACCACATGAGCTCCCGCCAAAAAAAAGAAAGAAGATATTTGGATTTAATAAAGTGTATCCTCCAACTAAATAACTAACTAATTCTATGGCCTATGGAACCCGGAGGTTCAATGCCGCGTTCACGAAAGCACTCCACTGACTTCTATCCTTAGCTAACTGCATCTAATTTCTACTTTGTATTCCAATCTCTGCGAGATCTATCTTAATATTGTCCTCCCATCTGCGCCTAGGTCTTCCTAATGGTCGTTTTCCGATTGGTCTTCCAGTCAAGACTTTGAAAGCGTTTCTACTTTCTTCCATTCTAGCTACATGACCCGCCCACCTAAGCCTCCTAGACTTGACGACCCTAACAATGTTGGGTAAACCGTATAAATTATGTAGTTCCTCGTTATGAAGTTTTCGGCATTCCCCATTCCCGTTCCTCTTGGGTCTGAATATTCGTCTCAGGATCTTGTTCTCAAATACTTTCAGTCTATCCTCTCAAAGTATATCCTCTATGTTTTAAAATTATATCCTTCGATTTAATAAAGTATAGTACACTATGTTTAAAAAAAAAAAAAAAAAAAACAAGATAAATAAATAAATCATATAAATGTCAGACAATCAATAATCCGGCACTTCCACTAAACCGGCACCCATATGTACCAGGAATGGCCGGATTAGAGAGAGTCTAATGTAAGTGAAAAATCTTTGAGTTTTACGTCACACGGTTATGCCGGTAAGGCTAAAGGAGACGGTGATGATGAGTAATGAATGAAATGGTGGAATGAAGAAAGTGGGAGGAAACGGGAGAACCCCGAGAAAACCCACGCACACGGTGTTTGTTCACCACAAAGTTCACTTGGTGGGGGCTGGGATCGAACCCCGAACCCCAAGCACCAGAGTTGAACGCTCTAATGTAGTGAGTGATGCTCGCTAAGAGTGATGACGTTATCGTCATTCGATTCTGGGAAGACTACATTCTAGCACTTTTCGATGCACACTATATTTGTTCCAACATACTTAGTTAAACAGTACCAATTAAAGAAGAATTTGCTGTTGATGTTGTACTGGGAATGCCATAGTACGGCCATATGTAACCTGATT
Organism: Thermobia domestica; assembly: GCF_964235325.1. NCBI lineage: Eukaryota > Metazoa > Arthropoda > Insecta > Zygentoma > Lepismatidae > Thermobia > Thermobia domestica. The sequence goes on from NC_137467.1 coordinate 197,165,751, forward strand.
CTGTCCCCGGACTATGTGTCACTGGCTAATTCACACCTGAGACGGATCTCGGTGAAGCTGACATTACCAGTGATGCATGGAATTACGAACATCAGTTTACTCACCAACGTAGCTTGAATAAACTCTTTCCAGCCTTAGAACAAAGTAGACATAAACAAAGCGAAAGGTATTACTCCGCGGCTCACACGTGCTTCGGCAGCCAGAGACGTGAACAGCAAGATCGTCTGCTAGCTTACTGTCGTCGCATAATTTCCACAATGTTGAGGCTATAGTTGGTTGGTAAATAATTAACGCACTGACACAATATTGGAAATATGTATTTTCTTAAATCCTTATATAAACGAGCTTACCGCTGTTCCTGTGCCCTCTTTTGTGTTTTATAACACGAGACGAAAATGGACTTATTGTCGCATATCGTCGCCACGAAACTCTGCATTCTGCTATAATTTTAAATGCGTGGGGTAGGCGCGCGAACGCATACGCATGCGCAGTAAATATCATATGTCCAAATACGCGTGAGGTTGAAATAAAGCTACATCTGTTGTTAAATATTATATATATTGCGTTTAGTATCACAAAATGCAGGATAAATTCAGATATCTTTATTTGAAATTATTATTTTAGTAGGGATTATATTGCGGTAGAATACTAGTGCAGTGAGTCCAACAACCAATCACTGGTCATCGACCCACTGGTAGTCAGGTGGGTTTGTTTATATCTACTTTTTTCTAAGGCTGGAAAGAGTATAGACCACCTGGTTCCGTAGTCCAAAGCAATCATTTGCTATGCAATTTACAAAGAATTACATCTCAAACTATCCCATAAAGAGAGTGTATTCACTTAAAGCCATTCCTGTTATGCAACGGAAAACGAATTGCAGAAAGGTAAACAGCAACATCGCAGATGAAGTGTGATACAGTATCAGTGTATTTGACCGACTGTAGACAGATTCAAGCAATAGATATAGAAGTGTGCATGGAACAGATCGGAGCATTTAATTCGAAATCGCACTGAAACTGTAGTTACTCACGCTTGTGATTGGATTTTCTTACGAAGGATAATTAAAGCTCAGTCACGTTGCCAACAATGGGATAATCTATATTGCATAGGAACATATACACAAGTGAAGTCTCCTCATTCAATGGAGTAGAGAGACACCAAAAAGTAACGGACTTACTCAGCTTAATCATAACATGGATTCTACATACGGGTGGAAGCTCGGACCGGAATTTGTGCTATTCTTCACCACATGCCACAGAAGAGACCTTTATCACCGTGGATACTGTTCCTTTGGTCTTCTAAAACACCACATTTCTTGTTGTGAAGTGCGCACTTTTTCCTACGTTTGGGAATCATCTAAACAGAAGTGAAATACTCGTAATATACCCCCAGTACGCATTCATAAAAGAGTTCTACAAGTGGGGCTCGGTGGTTCAGTGGTAGAGTGCTTACCTCTGGTGTGTGGGGTCCCTGGTTCTATCTCTGGTCAAGTAAGTTTGTGGTGGACAACATCGTGTCCGTTCCTCGCTTCCTCCCTCTTTCTCATTCCACCAATTCTTCCATCATCATTCACTTGCTTTAATCATTGTCTTCTTAGCCTAAAGGACATAATTATGAAACATTAAACTGAAAGAAATAATTTCAAATACTTCAGTGGAAAGTGAGCTGTTGGGCAATCGTCAAGTGTGCTTGTCGTCACAACCAAACGCAACCAGTAGTAAAAGGGCGCACTGTCATAGGTGAGTGAATACTAGTGGTGAGCACAAAAACCAGTTATCGGTTTTTAGAAAAACCGAAACCGGTTTATGAAAATTTTCAAAAAAATTGTTTTGGTTTTCTTCAAAAACCGGTTCGGTTTTCACCCCAAACCGGTTATCGCTTTTTCTCCAAAACCGGTTCGGTTTTTCACCGGATCCGGTTTCGGTTTTCTTCAAAACTGGTTCCGGATTTTCCCCAAATTTGTTCTATTACTGATTAAAATAGTGTTTCGTCGTTCTCATGAAACCGAATCCGTTTGCACAGAAATAGTTTTATTTGTTTTCCGAAGGTTTTCACCGAAACCAGTTTCGGTGAAAACCGAATCGGTTTTGAAGAAAACTGAAACCGGTTTCGGTGAAAAACCGAACCGTTTTTTGGAGAAAACCGAAATGTCGGTTTTTCGGGTTTCGGTTTTTCTAGAAACCAGTTTCCGGTTTTTATAAAAACCGAATTGTGCCCTTCCCTAGTGAATACTTCAAAATCCTCTGTGTCGAAGAATATCAGATTCTGTACTTTATCTCCTGCTACGCGGGCATTTTATACAACCAGTTTCTTTAAATGAAGTTTGCTTTCATCTTTCAGTCAGTCTAACCAATGTTCCATTAACACTTTTGTCCCTTTTGATTGTCAAAAATAATTTTGTGGTAGTTTCCGCAGTCAGAATATTCTCGAAATATAGCCTACAATAGATCTTACAAAAAAGCACTGTTGACATCTATCTGGAAGGAGTAATTTATTGTTGTCCATTTTCTGTGTATTTGTGTAGTGGACCCTGATGTTCAATAACAGTTCATGAAAAGAGAAACGAAGACAATGCAGTGAATAGGTCAAAGGTCGCTTAGAAGAGAAGTGAGAAAGAAAAACATTCATTAAAGACGGTGTTTGGCACTGACATTATGAAGCTTTTAACGACCTCATAATAAGCGCTTCCACCATAAGCTGTCATTTTACGCTTACTACAAAAGGGGGGAACCGACAGACATATAGTATATATTTATTATTAACGATATATATATTTTTCTTACAACTGCAGCATTATACGTTCTGATGCTATATTGCAATAAGTATAAATACGTATATTGTCAGTCGCTCTGGATTATGGGATTAGCTCAAGAGGTCAATAAACGAGAAAGAAATGACCCCTATCCATAAACTTTTTATCTTTTCTCTACTCTTTCGAAAAAGGCGTAGAGTTTATGGATTTCCACGGTTGGTTGTCTTCAAATAAAATAAACTACTCATACCAAATCCAGTAATAATAATAATAATAGTAATAATAATAATAATAATAATAATAATAATAATAATAATAATAATAATAATAATAATAATAATAATAATAATAATAGAGGATGACCATGCATAGCTCAGATTGTATATTGTGAGAGCCAATGATGACGCTGAATGGGGCTAGGGGGCGAGTGTCCCCACGGTTATATGTTTGCCCCCTCCCGACTACCCCTCAGGCATGTTGCAATGTAATGGAAATCAAGTAATATAGAAGTATTGTCGGTATACAAGAAAATAGCTGTCCCCCCAAAAATGTCTCTTCCCAAGGGCGCCGATCCTGGGTCCTGGGGGGGCCAAGGGGGCCCGGGCCCCCCAAAGCTCATGTGGGCTCCCTATTGTATTGATGAATATACAATATTTGGCATAATTTGAGTGCAATTTGTCTTAAAATATTCGTATATATACCTTCTGCATCTGAATGGGCCCCTCAAATTTACAGATAAATCGGTGCCCTTGTCTCTTCCGTTTCGCTTACCCCGCTAAGGAATCAATGATGAGAGCTGTAGGCCACGCACGCTTAAGAGCTTAAAGAAATCTTAATAGCTCGTATCATACACGCAGATTAAGGAACTATCAGATACTTTCGCGATTTTACCCCTCTTCAAGTAATTTGTTCGCTGACCTCAAGATTGTGCCACTATCTCATTTAAACATTGGCAGCGTGGTGCCACAGGCCCGTAGCCAGCCTGATTTACTAGGGGGAGGGGCACAAATGAAGACTGAGTGGGCAATGACAAAGACATCAAACACCATAAAATTGTATATACATTTATTTATTGTATTTACAGAATCTGTATTTATTTTTGAATTATCAAAACCGTAAATTTTTGTTTCATTTTTGTGTGCTTAATACAAGCTCTTTGCGAGGTACTTTGTTTCATGTTAATAACTAGAATTGAAGAATTTATTTTTTAAATATCAGAACAAAATTATATTACAGTAATTTTAAATTACATCAATACAAAATAGAAGTACCGGTATGTGTTTTATTCAACGTTTGCACTCAATTTTCTATCTTCCAAAATAAGCGAGACACTACCATATATTAATATACACAACTAATGTTGTGGACTATGATATACTGTTGTTTGGAAGTGCACCTGGTATCCTTGGATGCCTGCCATGATTGCAACAATAGGGTACGATTTGAAATTCTTGAAATGGGTAAAAGGCAATGGAAGATGTTTGGTGCATCTAGCAAGAACCATATAATTTTACACAGAAATGAGTAGAATTCGCAAAGTTGAATTTCATTTTGGTAAATATAATTGCAAGACTTTCACTGGTTTTGAGTCAGTTTGAAAATTGTCTTCAGTGTTAATTTTTAGAGGGGAAGAAAATAATTTAAGTGGGGCAGTTTCCCCTCTAGCCCGTCCCTGGCTACGGATCTGTGGTGCCATCTTAAGTTGAGACAGGGGCAATCCAGAACCGACTTCTGGGGGGGGGGGGGCGGTTGATTGTCATATTGCTACTTTTAAGGGCTCCAAACTTTGGGACGGGTTTTATTTATATATATAAAATAAGAAAGTTTCCTCTTCTAGGGGGGAAGGGCGATCGCCCCCCTGGATACGCCCCTAAGTTGAGCAGACAAACTATTCAAAGACTGCTAAAACAGGAAAGAGATTTATATAATTGGAAGCTTAGATCTGACCGTTTCTTAATCTATGGTAATATTAAGACATTTGGATTAAAACATAATTTGTGAGGAATAAGATATTAAATGTTAGATTATCTGACATTCGAAACTGCTGCTGCAGATCATGTTTATTTTAATGGGTACATCCTAAATGTAAGAAACGGGGATTTTATACAGGAAGCACTGTGAGAAAATGAAGAGTAAGACCCTGCCAATTCCCTCCTTTACTTCTTTCCTTAATGAATAATAATAATAATAATAATAATAATAATAATAGATTCAGGAATGCTTCATTTGAAAAGTAGGGTGGGCTGTAAATCGAAGATTAATATAAAAAGAAAAACCATAATAGATGAATAATTACCTCCAATGGGTTCGTTTGATGTTACAGAAAGATCAGGATTATAAAGGTAATTTGGAAGATGGTAGTAATATAAAGAAGCAGGCAACAATCTATTTCTGGTATTTTATGCGTTTATCAGAGGGATGATATCGCATTTTAACACAAAATATAGGAATAGTCTATAGTTGTATTAAAATGGTCGAGAACTCCAGGATATGGCGTGGAATACAGTAAAGTTTAAACAATAAATACCAGTGCATTTTTCGTCTTTGATCAGTAATCCAACTTGTTTTTTAAAGAAAAGATACATTGGCAACGTTGTGCGGTGGCGACCACTACAGTGTCCCTGTGTGAAAGCTTCCATTTAAGTCAATGCTTATTTACGTGTGGCGGATACTGAGAGTTGCTCGAGACGCTTGCTCTAGAACAGACAGTGGCAACTGCCGTTTTACTGGTAGCAACTGTGGTTGCTCCATATGAACCTGCAATTTAAAGCAATGCTTTACAAACAGAGGCGCAGCTCAATGGCTTCGTATGAAAGATTGCTTAAGGATTTTGCAATCGATGTGTTCAACGTTGACTTTGTCTTGAACTTGTCGACTCTCTCTATCGACCCTCGTGCATGAAACTTCTCTTCCCGTATCGTTGACCTGATTCTTGTCTTCTACCTAACTACCAGTTTCAACAAACTTAAAAATTTGTTACTGAATTCTCATGTTTGTGTGTGTGTCTGCCTGTTTGTCTGTCTGTTATTTGCGATATTTTTTTTTTCAATTTTGAACTCTCCATTCGAAAGAGCATCAAAAGTATCTGAGAAAGTGATGGAATTTTTCGCGTCACTCTTACTGTCCCCGAGATATTGGCCCAAAAATGGCCGTTTCTGGAGATTTAAGGAGCAATATATCGGGAACGGTAAGTCAAACAGAGATGATATTGGTGTTGATCAATACCTAACAGGATGGTGAACATTTTGGTACCAAATAGTAACCGGTGACCACTGTTTTGGCCATGTTTACCATCCTCTTAGGTATTGATTAACACAAATATAATCTCTCTGTGACTTACCGTTCCCGATATATTGGCCGAAAATTTCTAATTTCGGGAGATTTAAGAAGTCATATCTCGGGAACCGTTAAGCCATAGAGAGATGATATTTTACGAATTTTTGCGAGAAACTGAAGAAGGTGCGGATAAAAAGATTTACTTTTACATGTAGGAAAAATCACAATTATCCTTCCCGCCTCATCTCTCCATTCTTTTTAAGTTCGTTCTAGTATTGCTCTTGGAGTATTCTCAACTGTTTTGTTCTGATTTTTCAATCCTACGGGAAGACATCTTTATTTCTCCGACCCAGCAATGTCTGGATATTATGATTTATTTCGTAGTTAATGGCAGGGGTGCCCACAAGGCGGGGGCTATGACGCAAAGTGCGTCATTGAAATATTTTGGGGGGGGTAAAATCTGTATAAATATGTTTGAGGGAGTGTAAAAATTAATCGAAAAGAAGATTTTTTCATGGAAGAACACCTACGGGTAGACAATTGGGGGGGGGTGCGTCATGGACATAAGGGGGGTGGGCACCACTGGTTAATGGAATGTGTTGTGTATGAAGACATTATGTGTGTGTTTGTGTTTTCTTGTTGGCGAGAACCCGTGTGATTAATGTGAGTGCCAGGAGACAACAGCGATTTATTCTAGGACAAACATCGTGTTCATGAGTTTCAATGAGATTCTTCAGTTTCTGCACACTCCCTTCATTCCGCCATTATCCTTTTGTCTCACCTAAGGTTGTCAACTGACTGGTATTTTAACAGTCATCATAATCTTTATAGCTATTCTGCCATTGTTTTGAGGTCACTTGTCGCAGCTGAGAAGCTTCCATGCTCCACGATCTTCCGCTAACCTCTTCGTCTTCATGCACGATTTCTCTGTTCTGATATCGTCCATTAATTGTAGTCTCCTTTGACCTTTCCCTTTCTTTCCTACCACCATACCGTCTAGCACTTCCATCTTAATAATATCTAAAATTGTTCTTTTCTCCCCTACCATTTGTAACGCCCTCTTATTCGTTTTCCGACCCAGCTAATTGGACGGTGTTATGCATCAATTGACGAAGCGCTTTTTTTTTTTTTTTCGATTTTCGAGATTTTTACATCAGTGAGTAGGAGACAATGAAGATAATGTTTTAAGAAACGTTTGAAACCCTGCACTGTAAAAAATCGTTGTGTTATTTTAACGACATGCCTATGTGTTAACACGATTGTGTTAAAATATAAGACAAACAAGTGGTTAGAACAACTCACTCTCTATTTGAAGTTGTGTGTCAAATGCCGGTAGTTGAAATGACACACAGTCTGTGTGTTAAATTAACACAAGTGTAGAATCTTCGGTGTTGTTTTCTGCGTAATTGCCAAATATGTTGGGCATCTAATTATAAAGGCTTATGAATTGAAGCTACAGACAAACACAGTAGAAAGAAATAGTTAAACAAATTCAGGTATACGCAAAATTTCATCTACGACATTTGATGCATTTATTGCTTCTTTTTCTAAGCGATTGTGTACTAGAAGCAACAAACGCACCAACTTTTTTTTACATGGCAACTGTCGCCGATCATTTGAAAGTGAATATGGAAGAACTATAAAATAAAATAAATAGACAGTCGTCATTTTGTTATAAAATTACATGGCGAGCAGATTTTATCTTATCCCGAACGGTTATCGTCGAATATACTCGGCTTAAAGGAGCACTCTGATTAGCCAAATTCCAAAGACCTCAGCAATTTATCCCTCTACAAGCGTCATTCTCGTCATCGCATACGTAGGTAAGTCGGAAGAGCACGTGGCTAGTAATCGAAAGATTGGTGGTTCGTTCCCTCCCCCGCCATTGGAGTATTTTTTTTACTAGTTTAAAGTGATTTTTTAGACTCAGCATAATGTAAGCACATTACGCATATAGGCGATTTAACATATTTTAAGGGAGTAATTTTGTGGTTCATTAACGCTTACGGCACGGCTCAACACCGATTGTGTGTTAAAGAGGTAACACACCCCTTGTGTTAAACGCCAATACCAGGGGTCTGTGTTGAACTAACACCGCATAGTGGTAGTCACGCTGGAACCACTGCCTTGTGTTAAAATTGAGTTGAATTAGCACAACCATTTTTTACTGTGTGCTATTTGCTTAAACGTTCATGAAAAGCTGTTCGACCAAGCGTCAAAGAACTGGATCGCAATAGTAACATGTTTGTGTTTCCTTCAATGTCTCAGAATCATGTTTTAGCGCTTGGTCAATTGGTGCATAACACCGTCCAATTATTTCCATTCTTCTCCACAGCTACACTTCAAAAGCTTCAAGTGAGTTTTTTTTTAAAATCATTTTTGCGTATTGTCCATGATTATGACCCATACAGTGCTGACTGACCGATATTTTTATCAGGCTCAATTACATATTTCAAGGTTTAAGAAATATTCTTTTTTTGCATCTGTTTTGAAGATTATAAGCAAATGTCGGTAATTTTATTTCTCAGAATTGTCTATCTGAGATCTGAGCTAACATAATGTCATGTATAGGCCATTCTTATGTGTAGTTTTTGATAAAATTGCCAGAAAGGGTTTATTTTGCTATATAAATATATTATTCCCAGCCAATAACACTCCACGTATTAAAGATAAAGCCAATACTTTCTTTTAGTTTTGCGTCCCACGATTATGCATCGAGGTTAAAGAACACGGTGATGATGTGATAATGATAACGATGAAATAAAGTAAGTGAGGGAAAACGGGAAAACCTCGAGAAAATTACCTTACATGATGCTTGTCCACCACAAACTTCACTTCGCGTGAGCTGGGATCGAAGTCACGGACCCAACGCACCAGAGATGAATGCTCAACTACGAACCACCGCGGTCCACTACATCGTGAAAATGTGACAGAAACGAAATGAAGTTTCTATATTAATGTTCCACGATTGTACTCCAAGACTAAGAGAGACACGATGCTGATGCAAATGAATGGATTGGTGTAATGAAGGAAGTCGGAGGAAACGGGAAAACCCCGAGAAAATCTATAAAGACCGTGTTTATGCTGCAGAAAGATCACTTAGTTCAAGCTGGAATCGAACTAAGGGCTCTACATACCTTACTCTAGTGGGTGAAGCTGTAGATCCACTTCACATACAGCCTCGGTGCTGAGAGGCACGCATTGCCGCAGTCTAACTTCTGTTGGCTTTAATAAATCTATGAATTTTGAAGAAAACATATTGTAGTATACGTATTCCTTGGATGTAAGGTACAAAAAAATAAAGCAGTCTAGAATACTGAAGGAAATAGTATAGTAGAGAAAAAGGCATTTTGTTTAACTCTGAGAACAAAAAAAGAATAGACAGAAATTGTTGGCACATGTACCTTTTTATGTGGTTTCTAGTGATCCCTAGAGAAACCTTATTTCTGAGTCGAAGAAATCTTCCCCAATTCATCCTTGCGTGGATGGAAAGAAGATTTTAATGTTCTTTTAGCTGCTATAAAGCTTTGTCTCAGGGAAGAAGAAGAAGATTTTTTAGCACCCAATAATACCATCTTCTGGCTGACAAAGACGTAAAATACACTTGTTCCAGACTTTATCAATAAGCCGTTCTATCTTAAAATGCTATACGGAATACAATAAATCTTATTTTATTATTGCTATGTCCAATGCATACCAAGAATATATATATATATATAGGCCTATATTGTTTTAAGTTTAATCTGTTACAACGGATATTGTATATGCATATAAATTAACTTAATATAGAGAAATGATTATTAATGTATTTAAAAATAACATTGAAATAATGGAAACTTCAAAGCAAAATAACTAAAGAAGAATTGATGGTCTTTAATCACTGGCATATCAGGGGGGCGCGGTGGCTCAGTGGTAGAGCGTTCGCCACCGCTGCTTGGGGTCTCTGGTTCCATCCCAGCTCGCGCCATATGGACTTTGTGGTGGACAAACACCGTGCTAGTGGGCTTTCTCGGGGTTCTCCTATTTCCTCCCATTTTCTTCATTCCACCATTTCACCCATCTCTCATCATCACCGTCTCCTTTAGCCTAACCGGCATAACCGTGGGACGTAAAACTTAAAGATTTCATTTCATTTCATTTCACTGGCATATCAAAAATAAATTGATAAAACTGAGTTGCTCTATTCAGGGGCTTCATTTATGTATGGTAGCAGCGCAATTACACTTCGATTTTATACATATTATTCGCTTCAGCATTCTTATTAACCCGTAAGTACTACGCGGAGTCTGTCATAACTCCGCGTTCGTCATAACTTCCTGTTCTACCGCCTCTCCAAATTGTCGTTTCCTCTACCTTCTTGGTTATATTGAGTGTATATGCGAAAATTAACGACGAGTCGGTAGTTTTTCGGTAATATATTGTTCGGAGTCTGACAGACTCCGCATAGTAGTAATGTGACAAAGAACATGCGTAGTACTTAAGGGTTAATCCAATTATTCTGAAATTGTTCATTTTCAATAATATAGGGGTATTCAAAAAGCGCGCCAGTTTTGGATAGTCTGCCAAATTTTTGTTTCTCGGCTGCCGACATTGTTTTGTATTGTTGCTCTAACCACAAACATTCTGATTGTAGCCTAAGTCTAAATTTCTCGCATTTCCTCGGTCTGTCTAGCCATGGAGCAGTTTACTATAGCGCAACGTGTGCTAATTGTGAAAACGGAGAAAGTTATGCAACAACTGTCAGGCGGCTTCGCGCCGTTCTAGGGCGAAATGAGGCACCGAATGAATCAACAGTTCGCAGAGTTATGAAAAAGTTCATTGAAACGGGTTCAACACAGTGAACACTAAAAGTCCGGGGAGTTGTCGCAGTGGTCATTCTGAGCAAAATACTGCGGTGGTTCGTGACAATGTGACTGTTAGTCAGTGGCGGAACCAGGGGGGGCGATCGGGGCTCTTGCCCCCCAGGAGTAAAACTTTATTACTTTATATATAAATAAAACAAAGTTTGAAGCTCTTAGAAGTAGCTCTAAGTAGCAGTATTATAACCTATCGCTCCCCCCAGAAGTCCGTCCTGGATCCGCCCCTGCTGTTAGTCAGGCAGTCAGCGAATTTCACGAACAGAGTTATTGCATGTCAGTATAGTAGAGGAGGTCATATGTCATTCACCATACCTGAAATTGGAATGTGTGATGAACATGCTTATGAATTTTGTTAGTGTGTTTAAAAAAATGAAGCTCATAATTTGATTAAAAAAAAAAAAAAAAACTCCGCGCTTTTTGAATAACCCTGTAGTTTAACTTCTTTAACCTAAATGACATAGTTGTGAAACGTTAAGTTAAAAGGTTTAGTTTCATTTTTTAAAGAAAAAGCTACTAAGCATTCGCCTATTATGCTTAATATTTCTGAAAAACAGTTGTCGGTGTTTCTGTAACCTTCCCAAAAATTACCATCTTTACAAACAGTTGTTTTGGGTTGGGAGGATTGTGTGCTACAGTGAAATTTAGAGCTATGTCAGCGTTAGTTTATTACCAGAAGGGCCACCCCTACCGAATTGATCTAAATGGAATAGCGAGGCGAAGAGTATTCTGGGAGAAAGCAGCACTTGTCCAGTAGCCAAGTTGACGGAAATCATAGTGATTGGTACGACAACTTGGACATTAGAACCAGGCGTGGTCAGAGTGACTTTAATGGCTGGGATACTGCGGAGTGGAAGGCAACGGGAAACTACCACTCTATTTTCCTCTAGTTTTCTGACACCAAAAAGAGAATATAAGTGCACAATGGTCTTTCGTAAGTCAAAAGCAGTTCCGGATATAAAGTATCCCCCAATTTGGACCTCCGAGAGCGGCATGTCTTTGGAAGGACTATTGGACAACAGAGTAACAATATGGATAATAATATATATAGAGAAAGAAGGACAGGTAACTATAAAATATTTAGGATAAGGACGTGGAACGTACATACCATGTTACGGGGAGTAAAAGTAGAAAATTTTAAAGAGGAAATGAAACATAATAATCTAGATTGTGAAGTAAGGTGGAAAGATGATTGAAAAGCGAAGGATATAGAATGTTTTACTCAAGTAATAAAAAGTCGTACCATAATGATGTACGAATAATTCTTGGTAATCTCTTAAAAGAGGAGGTAGTGAAAATAGAATTTATTGATGATAGAATAATGATGTTAAGGCTTGATAAGGTGGTGATACTGACATACATACTGACGACTTCGCATACTATTCAAGATGTAGAGAAAAATTAAGAGAAAATAGAGGAGATTATAGATAGGAAGAAGAGGGGTCCATATGTAATTGCAATGGAAGATTTCAATGCAGTTGTGGAAGAAAAACAGGAAGGCAGTGTCATACGCAAATATGACGAAAGAAATTAAATATGAGAGGAACTGGCCAATTTCTGTGCAGAGTATTAACTAGTAATTGAGAACACTTGGTTGAGCCAGCAGAAGAGCAGAAGATATTGTAATGTTTTTATAGGTAGAGGCTAAATAACGGTCCGGGCTAGTCTTTTCCCCTTCACCAATTTATTATAAAATTTGTTAAATACAAATTTCTTTGATTACAAAGAGTAAAATAGTGTCTATCCTGTTATTGACCAGATGAGAGAAAATTGGTGTTTTGCACGGTGCCCCTTCTCTCAAGGCAGCTTCCCGAGGCTTGCTTGTAGTAAGGATCCCTAGTCCAATGCGACCTCGGGTTAAGGAAAGTTGTACCCCTAGTCCAATGCGACCTCAGGGCAGGTGTTGGTTAGTCGATCAGTTGTTCGACTGATGCCGGGTCCCTCGGTGGTCGGGATTTTATCTGTCCTCTTCGGGTCCTTCCGTGAGGTCCGTCTTCCTTCGACTTTCCTCGGTGTCTTTCGTGTCGGCTTCTCGTCTGCTACGCTGTTTACAATCAATAACACATGTTGTGTTGACATGTGCTTTTGTTGGGATGTGAGGATCCTTACAATATACATAGATGGCTTAAAATATTCAGGACAGGTATTGAAATAGCTTAAAGGATCTTTTCGTTATCACAATTTCTTTCTAGTGTCAAAATCCGTTTTTCTGAATTTCTGAAAAAAAAATGAAATGCAATCTTTGTTTTACGTCCCACGGTTATGCCGGTTAGGCTAAAGGAGACGGTGATGATGACTAATGAATGAAATGTTCTAATGAAGAAAGTGGGAGGAAACGGGAGAACCCCGAGCAAACCCACGCACACGCTGTTTGTCCACCACAAAGTTCACTTGGCGGTGTCTGGGATCGAACCAGGGACCCCAAGCACCAGAGGTGAACGCTCTACCACTGAGCCACCGCGGTCCCTCTGAATTTCTGATATACGCACAACTAAGCATTTTGGTTTCCATGATTGAAACTTAATTGAAACAACCAATTAAGTTTAGTTGAGCATGTTAATTCGTAAATGTGTTTGCTTGTCTGAACTGAAGTTTCCTCACGGGAACCAAAATTATAAAATATAAATATTATCACGGAGCCCATCAACTTCTTCGTCTTATATAGTCTTGATACTGAATGGGACGGTAAAATTAAACCAAACGAAATCCTTAAATATCTTCCATGGACTCCTGAGGGTCTGCGAACTACTAATGTGGAAATACTGGTTTAAAGAGTTCATTTCTTGTTTCAATGTTCTGTTTTGTTTGATACTCTTCAGTATCAGTAATAATATATTTTTTTAGGTCATCTGAGCCATTTGATGCACGGATGTGTCCAAGTCACTAGCATCTAGCCTCGCTTCTTAGGCCTGGTCTCACTCAGAGATGGAAATAAACCTGATCATCTTGACAGAGTCAGAGACCCAAACAGACCTATTGACTCGGATAGAGACGGAAACAGAAATCATAGAAACTCTACAGCACTGTTCCAAAAGTTTATAATTGTTAAAAGTTCTACAGTTTTATTGCAAACTTTTATAATGATAAAAAAATTATACAACGTTATTACAAAGTTTCATAATGGTTAAAAGGTCTACAGTGTTGTTTGAAAATTTTATAATGGTTGAAAAGTCTAAAACATTATTGGAAAATTTTATAATGATTAAAAGTTATACAGCGTTATTATATAATATATAATGCTTAGACGTTCTACAACGTTATTGCAAAATTTTGTAATGGTTAAAAGCTCTACAACGTTATTACAATATTTTATAGTGATTAAAGTTATACAACATTATTACACAATTTGATAATTATTAAAAGCTCTACAGCTTTACTGTAAGCTTTCATAATGACATAAAGTTGTATATCGCTATTGCATAATTTTATAATGGCTAAATGTTCTACTACTTTATTGCAAGATTTTATAATTAAATAAAGTTATACAACGTTATTGCATAATTTTATAATGGTTAAAGAGAACGTTGTTCATTACATGAGCTCGGATATTCAGGTCTTTGTTTCCAAATGTAATTGTATGTTTTAATCAAGATACATTAAACTAGTGGTTTTAAGTCAGGTGTGGTTTAACGTGGCATAGGATTCTATGGGAAACCGAATCCAGGTCTCCTATAGGGTGCCTGAACTGGGATACGGACAAAATCTCGCGGCCGAAACATCGCCGCCCAAAATCTCGCTGGTCAAAACCTCGCGGGACAAAATCTCGTCGGGTCAAAACCTCGCGTGGCCAAAACCTCGCCGGGCCAAAAGCTCGCGTGGCCAAAACCTCGCCGCCCAAAACCTCGCGTTGCCAAAACCTCGCCGCCCAAAATCTCGCGTGGCCAAAACCTAGCCGCGAATAAAACTTTTCTTTAAAATTTCCCCAACGAGTTTCTTAATATGCAATTCCACATTACAAATAATAATAATAATAATAATAATAATAATAATAATAATAATAATAATAATAATAATAATAATAATAATAATAATAATAATAATAAGAGGAAGAAGAAGACGAAGAAGAAGAAGAAGAAGAAAATACAAAACATCGTGTGCGTGGGCTTTCTCGGGTTATTCCCGTTTCCTCCCACTTTCTTTATTCGATCATTTCCTTCATCCTGGTCATCTACGTCTCCTTTAACCTATAGGACATAATCAAGGGACGTCGTAAAAACTCATATATTATTCATACTTTCATAAATATTATTAGATTTTTGTTAAAATTTTAAGTTTTTGGATGTTCCAAAGTTCACGAAACTAACCTCGTTAGTTGTCATTACTTTCCTTATGCAGACTTTCTTTCCCTATAACCAGTTTAAAAACATCCTGTCGCCCTACCTTCACATTGAAATCCTCTAATAGAGAAATAGAATTTTCATATGGTATCGCGGGACTTGGTCAAATACCCGTGATACTTCTTCTGAAACAGCGTCTTTTATACCGTCGTCCTTATCATCTGTTGGAACATTTACATTTTGGTCAGGCGAGATTTAGGGTATGGCGATATTTTGGGGCGCGAGGTTTTGGCAAGGCAAGGTTTTGGCAAGGCGAGGTTTTGGCCTGGCGAGATTTTGGCCCGCGAGGTTTTGGGTGGCGAGGTTTTGGCCTCGCGAGATTTTGGCCCGCGACGTTTTGTCCCGTGAGGTTTTGGACGGCGAGGTTTTGGCCAGGCGAGGTTTCGGCCCGGCGAGATTTTGGGCCGCGAGGTTTTGTACCCAAACCGCCTGAACTTGCCCCCCCACCTCTCGATAAAAGATTGTGAATACTATCAAAAATTAGTGCTAAATTTGTACTGATTTGTGCCGTAAAATTTAGAATTTGTACTCCATTACCAACAACGGAATTTAACGACAATGGTCGGGGGATAACTTCACACTAGCCTTCCCCCTCACAAACTCAAAATGGATTCAAATCAATACCAATATTTAGTGCTCAAGTTGTGCTTATTTGTGCTGCAAGTTTTAGAATTTGTGCTATACCCAGAATGGGGGAAATGAGAAACGATAATTTGGGGAAGTATGGAGTTGGCCCCCACCAAGTCGGATTCGATTCAAACCTATGCCAATATTTAGTGCTCAATTTGTGCTTATTTGTGCCTTAAGTTTTAGAATTTGTGCTATACCTAGAACGGGAGAAGTGAGTACAGTACCACATGCATTTACGTCGGAGTACTATACACTTCGTGGGATTATTATGAGAAGCAGATAACGAACCACCAGTACCTAATTCAACTCAGACGATGACATGGTAGCAGCAGTATCACTGCCTCCAGAACGCCTATATAATGGACAGCATTCAGCGAACAGCACCAGTCTTCGATTCGTCTCCCTCCTCTTGCTTGCCTGGAGCACTAGGAGTAACCCAACCTCAAAGCCTCTAGTGTGATGCGGGATTCTTGGCTATTCCTTTCATCCTAGCTTGGGCTGCTCGGGGCTTTCTCGGGCTTCCAACCTCAGTTGCTTAGCCTGTTTCGGAACTCTGTGACTTTTTGTCCTCCTCACTGCTTGCTGTGAAGCAATAGGATTTCTACTCTGCTCTACTTAACTTGCCAAAGCTCTGTAGATATCCCGCCCTTGACTACACGTTCTTGGGTTACCTAATTTCTACCTCACAATAGAAAAATTCTACGAAAGCATTTCTATAAATACTATTGTTATTAGACGATTTTTATAAAATAAAACGGTAGCTGGAGTCGATTCCGGACTCTGATTCTATCAAAATAGCTCTACCCATACAGGCAGTAGCGAAATTTTACAATATGATAGCTTCCGTAGTGTGTGATTTTCATAGGTTACTGTGTCAAATTGAGTCACCCGATTAGTGAAAAATTTGTGATCCGTTATATCACTATATACGTAGTAGAGTCAGTGTTTTAGCAGACCAAAGCAGTTGAAGCACTGACACATCAGATGAACAGCATGCTTTTATTATGACAAGCGTGGGATGGAAGAGTTCATTAAATTTGTTTCAACAAACTCAAACATTGAGACGTTCTATTTTTTTTATTTTTTTTAAAGGATCAACCGAACTTTTGATTCTTTCTGTGTGCGATACAAGACCTTCTCTCTGTGGTAAAAGCTGTATCAATACAATTACGACAACCTCATTTATGGCTTGCCCTCTCCCTACCACACACATCAAAAAAAGTATTCCTCCGCCACGAGATTTATAGCGCAATGATCCGTTTTATACCAGAATTGAGTGTTATAAAGCTGATAGCGTCACCACAGAAAATGTCCACGAACAACCATTACGATTTGAGCTTTGTTCTTTTTGTCCCCCTGCCTCTAGTTCCCTTTATAGCCAGAATTCAATTTACTTAGATTTCATTCTTCAGAGGAACTCAGTGTGCTACGAAGGAAAACACACACACAGCATCATATTTCCCTTGGTAAAAGTTCCTTTTCTCCACCTACAGCCATTAACCTAAAAGTACATATGTCAATCTTAACGTATATTTCCTCTATTCTGTATTAAAGTAGTACTGCTCATGTCAATGGTAAAAGTGATCACTCTTGGAGAAATTTCTAATTGCTTTTTTTTTTTTTTTTTAATACAGTGAAACCTGTATATGTTAGCCACCATCGGTTCCATTGAAAAGTGACCAACTTAGACAGGTGACTAACTTACAGATAATAAGTGTGATTGGTGTATTTTTAGGATAGGATTTCTAGTATTACTCGACTGTAAAATTTTAACAAGCAATGGCACGACAGCTACTTTTAAATAATGTATATAGAGTAATCATAGCAATATACATTATTAGAAAAAACTAAATTTTACGCTGGTTCATTCTATACGTATTTCCTTTGTTCTTTTTGGTATATATACACATTCTAATTTTGTAATTCTTGTATAGTATCATCTACCTCTTGTTAATGAGCTATAAGTGTTTCCCTCGGAGCAAACATGTTTTGACAAAATCTTTAGGAAATTCATATCTCAAAACCTTCAATAAATTTCGACAAGCCGACAGTTGCCAATAGTTGACAATTGAGATGGTAAGCTTTAACTTTCTGATTTTTTTTTTTTTTTTTTTTTTTTTTTTTGTGAATTACTAAAGCTCCCCACCGACGAAAGGAGCCCATATAGCTAATATTTTACCAAAACAGACAGGATAAAGAAATAAGTACAATCATTTCCTGAATTCCTGTACGTGCTTTTTCTTATTTACATCTTCTTTCACCACCCCTTTGTCAGGGTAGTGCTCTGACCTTGACCTAGAGACCTGCACGGGCCGAATATTTCGGCCCGAGCTCAATCCAGCCCAATCCAGCCCAATCCAGCCCGAATGTACCTAGGCCCGGCCCAGCCCGTCCCAAAAAGTTTTGGAGATTTTCGGCCCGAGCCCGATAAGTTTTTTAAAATTCTTGGCCCAAATCCGGCCCGGGCCCGAAAAATTTTAAAGGTCTCATTTTGTAACAATTTTCACGGGCACACTTCTTCAACGTTTGCCCTTATTCTAATTATTGTTTAACGAAAGTCAATAATTATAAAGAATTGCAATTAATGGGCCCCCAGTCCTGCCCGACTTGAAGAGAAATCAGTGTCGGCCCGCCCAAGCCCGGCCTGTGCAGGTCTCTACCTTGACCTCCAACAACAAATAGTGGGAATCCGCGCTCCTTTGTGTCTAGTCACAAATACACAACATTTGCCTCTCAAATGGGAATACGAAAGAGTTAAGGAAAATTACAAAATGGTATTTTGCGTGGCAAAGATAGGCGGGTAAATTGATCATTATCACCATAGGGTGAGCATTGCTTCAATACGGACAACTTCCAAGATTGACAGGTGGCCAGCTTAACGAGTAATAAGTAAACAGTTCTTGCCATGCTACATGAATCTTGTAGCTGTCATAAAAAACCTTAAAACCTTACCATATTTCTCAATGTAAATATAGTTTTGAAAGGAACATATAATTTTATTTCCATCTTGCAAGGTTTTAAACCATGTGCAACTTTCTAGGTGGTCTTGCTTGCTATCTGCTATCGCCCTCCTGCTGACATAAAAGAAAAAACAGTTTCGCCGCTTCCGAAACAACGGATTCTTTGGGACAGAAAGGGGAAGTGCGCGAAAATACACATTTTTGTCCACTAGAGTGCAGTGCCTTTCTTGCTTTCAAGAAGTTGTAATATGTAAACAGTAAATAGAAAGATCGGGTTTTAAGATTTGTTTTATGACAGGTAAGATTCATGTAGCGTGACAATGTACCATAATGAATGTCTTATGGAAAATGAGGTTCAAGACGAACCAGGTCAAGATGAGCAGGGTGCGGACTTAGAGAGGTGGCCAAGTTGACAGGTTTTACTGTACTAACTAGTCGAAATCCTCCTTTTCTCCGCAGAGGAGGATCAGACTTATAACAAGTATTTAAAACATCTTTCACTCTCCTTGTGTCATTAACTTAGGATACGCATTCCAACGATAAAGTGTAGCAATAAAAACCCGTAAGATATTTTATTTTTGCCAGAAATTTTGGACCTCTACCATTCCTTACGATACAATCTTTAACTAAAATGAGATGATAAGAGTCTACATCAAGTTAAGTTGATACTGAGTTTAGCGTGGGGATGCGGTGACTCAGTGGTAGAGCGTTCACCTCAAGTACATGGGATCCTTAGTTCGATCCCTGCTCGCGCGAAGTGAGTTTTGTGGTGGACAAGCACCGTGCGCATGAGTTTTCTCGCAGTTCTCCCATTTCCTCCCACTTTCTTCATTCTCTCATTTCATTCCTTTCTCATTATCACCGCCCCATTTAGCCTAGCCATCATAAATATGGGAAGTAAAACTTGAAAACATATTTCATCCCTTTCAGCAGCGAGGGTATATAAAACGTGGACCTGTTGATTAACGTGGAATCCGGACCACATGAGGTCTTCCATGCCAAAGGCTTGAACGCTAACCGCTTAGCCACGATGGAGCTCTAGATTACACCTCGAGCTAGGTACTATATTTCAAAATTCGTTTCAAAAAGTTCAATCATTACCTGTGATGTGACTGCAAACAATAAACTTCGTCGTTTTCAATGTGGTGGAAATAATTATAGAAATTGGCCCTTTCCCTTTAGAACTGGAATTTTGAAGACATTGAGGCACATCTCACCTTATTTTTAATGATAAATTTATTTGCCGAGCTTCATCATCCTATCTTAACAGGCTATTGACATACTCTATTTTATAACTGAAATTTCGTTTTGCGTAA
The DNA here is from genome assembly GCF_964235325.1 of Thermobia domestica. Taxonomy (NCBI): domain Eukaryota; kingdom Metazoa; phylum Arthropoda; class Insecta; order Zygentoma; family Lepismatidae; genus Thermobia; species Thermobia domestica. The sequence continues at coordinate 197,185,878 of NC_137467.1, forward strand.
GCCTACTTACTCCCTCTTAACATACGACCTTGAAGCAAAGTGACGTGATAAATCAGAAGTTCACATAGGGAATTTAATCTTCCTTACTTGACGGACTCGTAAAATAAAGTGCACAAGAGAAGGCAGTAAGGAGCAAACGAATGGCTAGAGGGAGAGAAAATCGAAGACGTTAAGACATTCTTTTATCTAGGAAGTCTAATATCCTCGGACGGAAGAAGTGAAAAAGACGTAGGTTGCAGAATAGCACAGACTAAACAAACGTTCAATAGGAAAAGAGGACTGCTAACATCAAGAAATATGTCGTTGGACGTTCATAAACGATTCACGAAGACACTAGAATGGAGCGTGGCGCTTTACTTATCGGAGACGTGGACATCGAGAAAAGCTCCAAGCTGAAACATTTGAAATGTGGTGTCGGCGCAGAATGCTGCTCATATCATGGACCGAAAAGAAAAGGAATGAAGTCGTACTAAAGAAAGCTAATGAAGGAAGACAGATCATGAATATAACAGGAAAAAGAAGTAATAGCATGCTTGGCCATCTTATTTAGCACTCCGATTGGCTTGATAGAGGAGAAGGCAGAAGGAAAACCAGGAAGAGGAAGACCAAGGATAGAATATCTAGTTGCAGTTACGGAAAATAGGCCTTATCGAAGTATAAACAGCTCTCCCAAGCGAGAGAAAAGTTTTAAAATTTCCATGTTGCCCACCAACCTATGGTTGAGGTGAATAAGAAAAAGACCTGACGGGCTTGTAAAATACTAGTTTTTTCGCAAAAAAAGTCACCCTCGCTCCCTCCTTAGGATGTAAGGTGGAAGTAAAAAAAAAAAAAAAAAAAAAAAAAACGTTCGAGATAGTGGATAACTATTTCCAAGAATTCATTTCAATCGGATCGCCGTTTCCCCGTTCGATTACGAGATCAATTTCATTTTTATACATTACATTTAAGAACGTTAAATCCAACGAAACTCTATCAAACTTATCCGTGCGTGAAGTTAAGAGAAAAGTGAACTCAAAGTTGGGATATGAATTCAGCATCCTTGGGAAAGATTCCAAAAGTGACTAACACAGAGAAATTTAATTTTTAATATTATAGCATACTTTTAATTAGTATAACGTGGGAAATTCACACGTAAAATGAGATTTTTTGCCTCTTGACATGGGATTTCATATTGTTTCAGGCAGCAATGAGAGAGGACTATTTCTGATACGATACTCGTCATTTTCTTCATTTGTGTTGTGTGACACTGTTTGTAATTCATCGCCAGTTGAATGAGATATGAGATAATGATGTCATATATGTGTCGAATGTGCGTTCGTGGATTCGACGGTTCAAAGAAGACAGAACGTCGTGTGAAAACAAACCAACACAATCTCGGCCTCGCACAAGCCGGTCTGACGACGTGATCGAACGAGTGGAGAAAGTTGTTTTAGAGGATCGCCGAATGAGTGTGAAACATATCGCCTCCAAATCGATATATCCATGGGATCTGTGCAGGCTTGTGTGAGGCCCAGATTGTCTTACGATGAATTTCAAGCGATGTCAACGAAAACACACAAATGGAGAAAACGAATGATTACGAGCTGTTCTTGTAACGAAAACTTCGCCATTTTACGAGTATTGTAAGTTTCAAAAACAGTCATCACCTCTCACCGCTGCCGCTAGGTTTCTGTGTGCTGTACGATGTTGCCATCTCTCTCACAAATTGATAGCGAGTGCTCGCATATTTTAAAATAAACAGTACGTTTTTGTCTGTTACCAGTCCTGAGAAAAAATTGCAAGTGTTATAATTTGAATGCGCTTCGTACACGGAGCCACAAACAGGATGGAGCATGCAGAACCAAATACACAGATTACGCTGGTAGCCAACTAGTAATAGCTTCCTTAGTTATGTTCTACCACCGTTAGCGTAGTAACGAGAAAACTAGATGATGTTATGGTACATACATTCTTTTCAGTATAATCATCATCATAGGTATTCCGCCATTATTGTGACATCACTTGCCGCAACTGAGAAACTTTCATGGTCTTCCACTAATCTCTTCGTCTTCATTACCTTTTTAGTATAAGGAACCCATACATGCAGACACATACATGAAGAATCCTTCCAACATGTATGAAAAATGATAAAACCACATGCAAGTTGATTGTGTATGGTTTCGTTCATGCATGTTGAAAGTTTTCAAAATCTTCTGTAAACATGCATGATGGTTTTCCCGTTCTTCATGCATGTTTACCGTGTATGTGCTCGTTCATGCAAGTTGGTTGTTTTATATTTAGATGCGCCAATCACGACAGCGGGAGAAATCACGTGACTCTTTCCTCTGTAATTCCAAGCTCGTTAAGTTGGACAGCAAATTGGTACGTGTGTAGGTAAAAAATTCTTCCAACGTGTATGATGAAACATATCTTCCATGCAAGTTGGTCATGCAAATGTGTACGTCTATGGCTCCCTTCAATTTTCTTTCTCGTGGATAGCGTTTTTTCCTGCTTACAACACTTCAATGAGGTTCTTTTTAATGTCACGCCTGGCAATTTTCCACTCCTAGGCAGGGTCCCTATGACCTATGTGTAAATACGAGCTTGAGACTATACATAAAGTGTGTAAACGGAACGTTAAGCCTCTAAAAACTTCCTTTGTGTTAAGGATGTTTCCTGGGAGTATGCAAACAAAAAAGAATGTTTCTTTTATTTAAAAAAATAAATATTTTGAAGCGAAACCTTGATTAAAATCTCTTAGGAATGATTACCAAACAGTTATAAATAAATTTGTATTATTTCTAAATTCTGAGAAAGACAGAATTGTGAAATTCGTTAAGGTGTAAAGTACTTTCGTGTCATAGTTTGCTTTTTTTTTTTTTAAATGAATATTTATTTCACCAATCTGTTCGTGGCAATGTTACGGGTTGTTGTAATGTTATATTTAGGTCAATTTGAAAACTTAAGCCTGCGTGGAGACTCAGACAACATGGATTTGTAGGAAACTTTCTTCCAAGTTGCGGAAAAAAACCTGAACACGTAACAAATAGTTTTTCTTTAAGATCGTTTATATATAAATCACGAAACACAGGACTTAAACTCTTCTAAACTTGTTTCTAGTTTTGTTCTTTTCATCATAAGGAAACACATGGGAACAAATTATCTTACTATATATCAAGGGGAAGACTACTATATACAGCTTGGTTTTAAATCATGAGAATAATTCTTGAGCAGAGCTGGGCAAGTAGTCAATTGTCAGTGGGTATCGGGTAGATTATGAAATTTTATAAAAACAAGAATTTTAGCAATTATAAAAAAAAGTATCAAAAGATTGAGATTTTGGCCAAGAATTTTAGGAATGATCCAAAGAAATGCACCAAAAGATTGTGATCCTAGCCAATAATTTGGGCCACAGGATCAGGGGCCACAACATTTTTGAACGGCCCTTAAATCGGGATTTTGTATTTTCTACGGAATAAGCACATAATCTGAGTTAATGGATAGTTTGGGTTTGGCTACACTGTATGTAGTTCTCTAGAAAATTTTTGATTCAATGAAATATATTGGATTTTTTTTTTTAATTCAAAACGGGCTTTACACACCAACGGCATCTTTAGAAACAGTTTCAGTTGAGGTAAAATAATTTCGAGTACTTATACAAGGACCAAAGCATTTTCCATGAAGAATAGGAACACTATTTCTCCTTTGTTATGTCATAAGAGAAATAAATGTTTGTTGCGCAACTCTTGTTCTAAAGATGAATAATATGGAAGGGCATTACTTCACTTTGCAAAGAAGAAATAGGTATCCGACTTTTCTCCTAAAAGTGAACTAAAGAAATTGAAAGTACACTGCAGTGGCAAATTGCACTAGATAATTCATCAAAGGACTAGCCGAGTCACGAATGGTTTTGATAGTTTGAGTTTGCCCAGTACATCAAAACGTTTGGTAGTTCCTGTCCTAGAGATGTTACTAGACTTCTAAACTATCCTATGCATAAGAGTAGAAATACTTATACAATAGCTATGTTCAGAATACCTTAAATAAATTAACAAACAGAGGTAATGTCCAAAAACTGACGCACTATGTGAAACAAAGATGCCAGAACTCATGAGGTTGACGTTGGACTCACGCTCACTTGACGTCGGCCTCAAGAAGTGAGCGTCAGTTTGAGCGTGCGCGAGTTCCATATCATGATGTGAGCGTGATGTCGAAATCATGTTTTGAGTGTGATGTCCAAAGGATGTTGTGTGCGTGATGTCAAAAAGATGTGAGCTGAGGTCGAAATGATGTGAGTGTGAGTTTGAGTGAGGTTAGTTCAAAGCGGTCACCTCTTATCAGAAATATTTTAACTGGAAGAAGGAAGAACAATGCGAACACACATTTATCTGCAACAAACTCACACGGACAACGTAAAACTTAGGAATAAATATCTCAAGCTCTACAGGCAATTTGAACCAATATTTGCTAATAATCTCTTGAAGAACTAGATGACTTACAAGTAAACCTTACGTTTGGGTGAATCGAGTTGCTGATTGAGACACATATGAGAAATTAGTACTAAATGTGGTCAGTATTTCAGTGAAGTTATAGGTGTGAAGCTCCAGGGGTTTAGGGGATACAGCTACCAGAACATCACATGGAAGTACAGAATAGTCTTCATACAGTTGGAGGTAAAAGCTCTGTAAGACCTCTTGTAACGACAAAAGGTGAATGACTAATATATGGGTACATATTAGGATTAGTGGGAAGACATATAGTAAGGGTATACCTGACGGCGGCCATCTTAAAATCCGCCATTTTGAATTAAGGTTAAGTTTTTAAAATAGGAATAGGGTCATGTGATACATGATTTAGGGCGCAAATTTAATCAGAAGAACAATGGTGACGTTAATTTTGATTTACGCGGAATTGTTAAAATGATACAGGGAAATTAAATATTGTTGCAGCATATGTATTAGTCCTTTACCCCATCTTGTAAATTTTGTGTTAATGAAAATAATTAAATAAAAAGCAGGTGGATAAATATTAGATCTATGGTAAGAGTTGCCTTGATGGCGGCCATGTTCAAATCCGCCATTTTGAATCAGAAAAAAGTTTTAAACAAAACGCATAACATTGACACCTTATTAATAGCAAATTTTACCATAAATCCAACTGTATAACCACTTTTTCTTTATCATTAACCAGCATTTGTTATCGCATAAACAAGTTGCTAATTTAAGGAAAAATGATCAAAGTGGAATTGAGTCATAATTGAACTTGGGTCTTTCTTCTAGAAAAGTCCCCAATTAGTACAATCAATATGTAGTTCAGAAAAGAGTGCATGACTTGCACAAATGCTCTGCTCACAGTGAGCACACCTGACAAAGGCAATCGAATTACACTTGACACATTTGTCGTTAACAATTCCGTCAAAGCAGTAGTCGTAGGGAGCGATCCAACGTCCAGGTTCTTCATTCAAATATCCAGCCTGATTAAAAGCAAATCGAATCATATTGCGAAAACGAGGAGCACTGAACTGGTAAATTGTAAACGACTGAAGTTGTAACGCCACCATTGTATTTCTGATTAACTTCTAGCCCGAAGTCATCTATTGCATTACTCTATTCCCATTTACTTTTGTGCTGGTTAATGATAAAGGAAAAATGGTTATACCGTTGGATTTATGGTAAAATTTGCTATTAATAAGGCGTCACTGTTATGCGTTTTGTTTAAAACTTTTGTCTGATTCAAAATGGCGGATATGAACATGGCCGCCATCAAGGCAACTCTTACCATAGACCTAATATTTATCCACCTGCTTTTAATTTTATTATTATCATTAACACATAATTTACAAGGTGGGGTAAAGGACTAATACATATGGTGCAACAATATTTAATTTCCCTCTAACTTTTACCAATGGCACGTAAAGCAAAATTAACGTCACCATTGTTCTTCTGATTAAATTTGCGCCTTAAATCATGTATCACATGACCCTATTCCTATTTTAAAAACTTAACCTTAATTCAAAATGGCGGATTTCAAAATGGCCGCCGTCAGGTATACCCTTACTATATGACTTCCCCCTAGTCCTAATATGTACCCATATATTTGTTATTCACCTTTTGTCGTTACAAGAGGTCTTACAGAGCTTTTACCTCCAACTGTATGAAGACTATTCTGTACTTCCATGTGATGTTCTGGTAGCTGTATCTCCTAAACCCTGGAGCTTCGCACCAATAACTTCACTGAAATACTGACCACATTTAGTACTAATTTCTCATATGTGTCTCAATCAGCAACTCGATTCACCCAAACGTAAGGTTTACTTGTTAGTAGGTGTTTCCAAGAGACTCCAACTGCGTGCAGAGCTCCCCCGTGGCTAAGCGGTTAACGTATATGTTTTTGGCATGGGAGAGCAGGAGCTCATGTGGTTTCGATTCCATGTTAATCAGCAAGACCACGTCTCATATAACCTCACTGCTTAACGGGACGTTAAACTCAAAATCCAAATTCAACTGCGAGCATTTTCTTTTTAGTTGAACGTCCCACTATTATGCCCTTTATGCAAAGAGAGATGATGATTAAAGCGAGTGAATGATGATGGAGGATATGGTGGAATGACGTAGTAGGAGGAAACGGTAGTATCTTGTGAAAACCCACGGACACAATGTTGTCCAGCACAAACTTACTTGACCTGGAATCTAACCACGGTCACCACGTACCAGAGGCAAGCGTTCTACCACTGAGACACCGTGCCCTCACATGTGTGTAATTTGAATATTTGGTAATTAAGCGGAGAAAATTTATTTTACGTAAGTGTGTGTGTTTCAGAGGCGGATCCACGACGGACTTCTGGGGGGAACCTTAGGACTACTTATAAGACCTCCAAACTCTGGGATACGTTTTATTTTTATATAAAATAAGAAAAAGTTTCCTATTCTAGGGAGGGGGGGGGGCGATCGCACCGATCGCCCATCCCTGGATCCGCCACTGTTGTGGTTTGAAAGCAATCAGTATTTAGTGTGAGAATGCATATCTGGTTTCGATCTAAACGGTATCTATGTTTGAAAAGTAGCATTATAAAGGGGCAGATATATGAGGTTTGAACGCAAAGGGTGACCATATTAAAAAATATCACTTTATATGAGGAGCTATAGTACGTCTGGTTTGAATTTTAAAAAAAATCTCTATTTGCCCTTACTTATGAAATTAGTTTGTACTGACCTAGATAAAGCACCCAGGTACATTTACAAAGAAAATTAATGATGTATGTTCATAGTCTGCTGTTTTGAGCTCTGATGTCAAAGCATTTGTCGTTGCGTTGCTGAAGTCCGCTCTGCTTCAGTTTCATCTCTCTCTCAGCAAGGAATTAAAATAAAATATTTTTTTTTAAATGACCCATTAACTTTAGTTTAATTAGGCTGTACACTAAAAATAATTATGTTCAGGCGTGGCTGAGTGGGTAGTATACAAGCTTTACGCGTAAAAGATTCCGATTCGGTTCCCGGCGGAACCTCATGTACTTCGGATTCCACTTCAAGCTATAGATCCACGTCACACATAGTCTTGCTGCTGAAGGTAACGTTACACTGAAGGCAAAATCAAATCAAATTAAAGCAACTAAACAACAATTTTGTGATTGCAACTTAGCACAATATAACATATTAAAGGTTTATTAAGCTAGTGATGGGAAAAGTGTCTAAATGCCTATGTTCGTTTACACTTCTAGTGCAGGGACTACAGATGCGCACGAGTCGAGTAATGTCGATATTTAAACTCATCTCGATCCTTCTCGAAAATATGTTTCTGTCTCGACTCGACAGTTTCTGTCTCAACTCGACTCGAATTCGAGACGAGACATCTCGAAATTCGAGTCGAGACAAAATATACGAGTTAAAATACACGCACACATCAGCCAGAACATTATGACTACCTACCTAATTGTCATGTGTCCACCTTTTGAACGGATAACAACGGCGACGCGTCTTGGCATGGACGCAATGATCCTTGGTAGGTCGCTGGACAGAGTTGGCACCACATGTGCACACGCAGGTCACCTAATTCCCGTAAATTCCGGGGAGGGGGCGATGTGCTCTGACGTCACGTTCAATCACATTCCACATGTGTTCAATAGGGTTCAGATTCGGCTAGTTGGGGACCAGCACATCATTTGGAACTCGCTCTTTTGTTCCTCGAACAACTTCAGCACACTCCTGACCTTGTGACATGGTGCATTATCTTGTCGGAAAATGCCACTACCATTGGGAAATATAGTCGTCATGAAGGGGTGTACGTAGTCCACAATCAGTGTGCGATACGCCTCGGCCGTCATGGTGGCTTGCTCGAGCTCCACTAGACACATGGATGTTCTCCAGAGCATAATCAAGCCGCCGCCAGCTTGAGTCAATGTGCTGTTCCCATGGAACACGACGGATTCGCATCCTCCCATCGTCAAGATGAAGAAGGTATCGGGATTCATCAGACAACGTAACGCTCTGCTACTGCGCCAAGGTCCAGTGGCGAAGGTTACGTGTTCATTTCAGTCGTAGTAATTGATGTCATTGTTCAAAATAATATTAAAAATTATAGAAAGGTTTTCGAGACATACGAGTCAAGTCAAGATTTTTACGAGCAGTCTCGACTCGCATATACGAGCCCGAGAAATAAGTTTGTCTCGACTCGTCTCGAATTTTACAAAGTGTGTCTCGACTCGAATTTGAGACATGAGCTCCTCCGTGGCTAAGGGGTTAGCGTACGCGCCTTTGGCGTGGGAGACCCGGGTTCGATTCCCGGCGGGAGCTCATGTGGTTCGGATTCCACGTTAATCAGTAGGTCCACGTCTCATATAGCCTCGCTGCTGAACGGGACGTTAAATCTAAAATCAATTCAACTCGAATTTGAGACATGTCTCAACTCGTGATCATCCCTAGTAGGGACGTTATACAGGAATTTATTTTTGGCGGGGGTGATATTAAATTAAATATGAGAATAAATTATATCAAGACTTGTGAAGTTATCCCTAAAATTAAACCAAATTTACAAAAACGTTGGGATTTCTGGGGGGAGTGCATACCCCCAGGAGCCATTCCCTACGTATGTTTCTGTTCTAGTAAATTAATGAAGATCGTATCTGCTCTTAAGTTTGTCAGCTTTCTTGAACAAAATTGTCGGATTTCTTTACAATAAATACAAGATAATACCGGACATGGAACTAACTTCAATTTCAAAACTATAACATTAAAATAAGGAAACAACAATGTCACTTTTGTAGTACGGGTTATGCTTAATATTGTATGTAAACCCAGCAAACTACAAATGATTAGAATTACTAGTGAACGTACTTCAACTCTCGTTTGTTTTTATGTTTTAAATTTGAAATTATATTTCTTGTTTTCACTAGGGGTGGACAGAACCGGTTCCTAGTGGAACTGATTTTCGGGTCTGAATGGATCCGGTTCTAGAAGATCCGGTTCCGGAACCGGATTTTCGGATTCAAGTCTGGAACCAGTTCTTTGGATCCATGATCTGGAACCGGGTCACCAGATCCGGTTCTGGAATCGGGTTTTTGGATCGAAGTCTGGAACTGGTTCCGGTACCGGTTCTGAAAACCGTATCTCCGAGAACCGGTTCCACCGGAACCGGAACTTTGTAGCCATCCCTAGTTTCCACGAGCAGTATTATGCAGTTTAGGTCTGGACGACAAACGAACAGTCAACAGAACAATCTTTCTAAGGAAAACAGTAAAAACTAAGAAACGTTTTGGACTATGCTGGCTAGGCTAAAGGAGACGGTGTTGATGATAAATTAATGAAAGGGTGGAATGAAGGAAGTAGGAAGAAACGAGGGAACACCGAAAAAACTCATGCAGACAGTGTTTATCCACCAAAAAGCTAACTTGGCACGAGCTGAGATCGAATCAAGGACCCCATGCACCATAGGTGAACGCTTTATCATTGAGCCACCTCACTCTGCACTTTAGGTTAAAAATTAGCATTTTGATCGGAGAGAGAGAGATTCAGCACATGATATCACATCTCTTTGGTAGCTTATAGGACAATCTTAAAGAATTAAATATATTTTACCGGAGGCTTCCTATCTAGTACATTGGAGTCAATCCTGTGTGATGCTGGTTTTGATTCTCGGCCGGTGTACCCGAATTTTTCGTCGTGAGGTAAACTGGGGAGTCATGTGTATAAAATACGTGTCTCCTATTAAGTATAGAAATTTCCTGATACACCTGCTAGAGAAATAGCGATGTAATACACGCTAATCACGTGTGTGTTGCTAGTCTGGACATAGTTCGCCCAGTCGCTAACAGATAGCGTTGGAGCGAGCCAGACAGCTAGGGGCTAGTTTTATTGGTTCTAGGGTCTTTGGTTAGATCCCGGCTATTCGAGTTTGCAGTAGACAACATTATGCTTCCCCCCACATTTTCATACTACCAATTACTTCATAATCATTCTCTTTCATTAAGCATCCATTTTTTGAGCCTATGCGTGGGACGTAAAACTAAAAAATCATTTAATAACCTCAATGTTGCACAGGGACCTACTAAAAGCACAAAACATTCAAAAACAAAAACCATAAACAAAATAAAACGAATGTTGTGATGGTACATTTACTATATGACAGAGGAAACGAACTGCTCATTCTACGGTACTCTACTGGCTTAGGGTCTTCATTACTTGCACCAAGTAAGTGGGCTAGACGGAAACAGTACAAACAAAACATGTTTCAAGCGAGATATGTGCACCATCAAGCATGTTTTCTTGTAGTATTTTACGTGAGAGATACTAGAACATTGGACACGAGAGTAGGACAACAGACATTGGGGGTTCTTGATTGACAACAATAATTCATCTTTCAACAGTCTTTCTATTTCGTTTCCTTCTTACAAGATGGAAAAGTTGTTGACGTCCGTCTTTTCTTTCCACTCGCAAGTCTTTCAAAAAGACAGAAGTCACATCAAGTATATAAAAGAAAGAAAAAAAGGAACAAAAACGGCAACGAGCCGTCGAAACGTCAATAACGGCCGATCTCAACACATTCTTCGTGGTGCCAAATTGGACATAATTTACACTTGCTCTTTTACAAGAAGAAAACGACACACGAAAAAAAAAAAAATGAAAGCTTTTTCGCCTTTCGCTTAGCAACCAGCTTTTATCTTTGAAAGCATCTTGACAGGTAGATACAAATTAAATTTCCTAAACTGACATAAGAGTGAAAAAAAATGTCTCAAAAGAAACACAGTCCAAATAGAAGCCTTTCAAAATTTTATTTTTCATGCATGTAACTCTCAATGAAAATTTGAACAAATTTTGATGTTTTATCGTAAACTGTAATTTCAACCTCTAACTTGGACACCTCCCTACTTTGGATACTACTATAATTTGGTCACATTTTCTCCGAAGCTTCTATTTTTTTTATGTTTTTAAACTCCAGTAACCAAGACATTTCACTTATTCAGATATTAGACATTCATTTCTGAGAAGTGTGGACAGTTTGTTTTCCTACTGTTTTCTGTAGAGATGGATCGAGTAAAAGCGATGTGAAAAAATTACAATGACTGTAGAGACGTGAACTTACTGGAGCAAGTGATTTTGTAAAGATGTTTCAAAGTCGAAGAATGAACTTTTCTCTCAAAATGAAATAGGAACTGAAGAGGATAGTTCAGAAGACGTTAGAAACACACGCATAAAACGGAAAGAAAAGAAAATAGAAAAATAGTCATCCATGAAAGAACTGTGGACTGTTAGGAAGAACTTAATTTCTTCTCTTATATACTTCTTGAGAACTTCTTCTCTTTGAGAACTTAATATATTTCCCTATTTAGAGAAGTGATTTTTCGCAATCGATTCAGCGTCTCAAGAATAGATTCCATCCGTTCCGTTAACCCTCTTTTCAAACCGGAAGTGGTTCAAATTAGCCATTGGTGGGTCACTGGCCATAATTGTGGCTCAGTGGTAGAGTGATTATCTCTGGTGTGTATTGCCTGTGATTCGATTCTTGGCCACGTAAGTTTGTGCTGGACAACATTACGTCCGTGAGTTTCATCGAAGCATTTCCGTTTCCTTTTTCGATCGAATCTTCCATCATGATTCACTTGGTATAACCGTGAAACGTTGAACTGAAAGACTTCATTTTATTTGGACACATTTCCTGGAAACCGCATGCAACTGAGGAGGGTTTTACTGTATATATTAAAATGTGTAAGAGTGAGAACTTCCGAGTTGATTTCCGAAAGTGGAGGAACACTTATTTCAATATTAATCAAGTGTGTAATATGAGATACTTGTAGAATTAGCTAGTGTTGAGAATAGATAGAATGTTTCAGAAACTTCCAAATTCAGCTTTAGAAGCTAATTACATTTAGTAAGGTATTACATTAACTGAAACTTCTGATATATCTTTCATAATTGCGACTCTCAGAAGGTAATGAGTATGTTATTTTCTACATGTGGTTTAATATACTGTGTGGTAATCTCACAAATATCTGACCGTAATTTACCGATGATTGGAAGTTGAAAAGTGTTCATTCACTGCTGGGTTTGCCTTAGGCTTTCAACTTCAGATAGAAGTTATCCAATTAAATATGATCCATCATTTGCAACATTTCCTCCCTTCCCCTTTACCCTTCTACAGTACCATCCAACCTATTCCCAAGATTACAATGTCTTCTCAGATAGGCAATTTATTATTAACGTTGATCCTTAGTTGTTCTTTACTTTATTTTCCTCTAAAGTTGGATATTCCTCTTAAAATCAAAGGAGCTATATAGATATATCATATGAGTTCAATCGAACTCATCTGTTCGAAATGAAAACTTGCGTGACGGTAACTTTAACTTGCTTTATTAAAAAAAAAAATGAAATGAAATCTTTCCGCTTAACGTCCAACGCTTATGATTTTAGGTTAAGGGAAGCGATGATGATGTCAAGTGAATGATGATGATGTAAAAATTGGTGGAATAAGAAAGTGGGAGTACCCCGAGATAACCCACGGACACGATGTTGTTCACCATAAGCTTACTTGGACGGGGATCGAACCACGGGCCCCACGTACCGAGCCACTGAGCTACCGAGCCTCCTGCTATATAAGTATGTGAGATGGTATGTTGTGCAAGGCGTGTTTGGAGTGGGTAAACCCGTTTTCAATTCCTGGCGAGAAGCCATGGGATTCAAGTCCCACGTTAAAACTGTAGGTCCACATCTTATATAGCCTCACTGCTGAAATGAATGCAAGATATCAACAATCATCATCATCAAAATATGGGTCACATTTTCGACGACAATAAACAGCAACTGAAAATCCAATCTGAATCAGTGGTAGGCCTTGATCTGCTATACAAGCAGTGTCGGATTTAGAAAATCTGAGAGGACCCAGCCAGAACCCAGAACCCAGACTATGATAGATATATTTTGAGCTTACGCATTTTTTTAAAAATTGAAATCCGTTTTCGCGCTTCGTTAACAGTATCTAAGAATGTACTATAATATTTTTAAAAAAAATCCGGCTCATTATAAACTTTCAAAAATATAGCCTATAAATAATAGTTTAATCTAGGCCACCTCCGGCTTCGGACTACATCCGCCACTGTATAGAAGCGTGTGAAATATTTTTGTTGCCAGAGTTTTGGTTCCTAGGTTATGTACATTCATGTCCAAAATGATTGTCGCATATATATAATTTGATAATGATTTTGCATTGTACTTTTAATACTGATGCTATGTGTATAATCGAGAAATGCATATTTGTTGTAAATTTCATAGAAAAAGGATTATAAATACGAAAATTAGAATGAGTAAAACAAAATGTTGCTAAATTGATATTTTATTGTTCTTATTTACTGCTCTTTTGACATGAAATTTGTCACATACATGACTTTGCCGATTATACACATACTAACATTATAAGAAATACCTTGCGAATTCGTTATCAAATTATATTCCTAGAACAACATATTTACAGACATGCGACAATAATTTTGGACATGAGTGTGCATAGCTCTATCTAGAGACATTGGAATAGAAAAAATGCAATAAATAGCTATTAAGACGCCAGTTTTAGTATTAGAGAAAAATGAATCAAATTATTATTGTTATTATTATTTTACAGCTATTCGTATTTCACGTGTTGCAATACTTTTACTGGCGTACATTTCTGTTTCTTAGAGTCAAATCTTTCGAAGTAATAGCATTAAATCAAATTACTTTTCAGTTTATTGGAGTCAAGTCTTCCAACTTAAATATCAAGCACTTCCATTCTAAACAGAGCTCTGAGCTTTTATATAGATACGTTAACTCGACGACGATACAATATATATATATATATATATATATATATATATATATATATATAGCTTGTCTTTGAATAGTAAAATTACTTGTGTTACTACAAACGTTCTAGATCGCATACATGCGTCAGTTATTGAAAGTGTTACTTCAATATACTGTATGGAAGAATGGTTCAATGCTGTTTCGAGATCTTTATGTAGCGTCTTCAACGGAAATGTTAGCAGCTATTGTTTTTCTACATTTTTTTTCACCCCTCGGATGCCAACATGGTTCGTGGGTGGATGCTATAGCTGGATATTACATCCTTTTGCAAAAAAGTTGAACAGCAGTCTGGAAAGAAGTAGACGTTGGGTTTATACAGCTATGCACGATGAGAATATGGTGGATGAGGAAGGATTTCATGTGCAACTCATGGAGAGTTTGTTACAATATCCTTTGTACGGTATTTGCTCGCTAATTGTCGTGCAACACGAGAATCTTTTAAAGACTTTCGAATACTTACGACCAAACTTGCTGTGTATTTCATGGAGTTCACCGCTGCAACAATCTGCTGTGTTGTTTTCGACTCAACGGGAATATACATTATGGATTTGCCCCGCCATAGATCGAAGCACAACCAACAATATTTTCTAAGGATTTTGAAAATCGTTCCGGACTTTGATCAATATGCAACCACTGTCCTCACTGCTTAATGTTGTCTTAGTTAATCAATTTTCCATCAAAAGTGACAATCCAATATAGGAAACTTCCTGGTATATTCCTTACACTTAGTGCACTTCACATTCCAGGCGGCAGTTCTTGATTACTTATTTTGAAATTTAGTCTCTCGTTCAGTACCACAGCGTAACGCGGTATCCGAGTCTGATGAGCCCCACCTGAAATCAAGCTCCGGTCTCTCACTCTGAATGCACGTACTTTAACCATATATCCACGAGGAAGCTCTTAGACGACGATTCCTGTTGGATATTGTCTACTCGTATGTTGCGCATGAACCCAATTTTTTCACCTTATGGGTTGTACAGATCCCTCTAACGTTGGTAATATGGTGTATGTCTAAGTCATCTCTAATGTCACGAAAATTTTTTTCGAAGGTCTGCTTCCTTGGTATTCTTGAGGATATTCATCCGAACCGATTCTGCTATGTCATCGGAATGAAATTTGACAAACCAATGACGAATTCTAAATTTCTGCGTTATTTCTGCCCCGAATGCACTGTTAATACTTCTCATTGCTTGCTGTGAAGAATGTTCCAGTGTAAACTCGTAAAACCACTCACAGTTCCGTGTTTTGAAGTTGTGCCTTCATACGAACCTGTTCAACAACCTACTGTGTCTTAATTTCCTTGGTATCCCAGCTTGTTTGTTGGACGTGTACGTTAGTCTATTGTTACGTTAGTCTATTCCTGTGTCGTACTGCTGAGGCAAGTTCCTTATCAGACACCAAAGTGGACATTTCATTCGCACCAATCTAATATTCTAAACACTGGGACGCTATTTAGAAAATTGTACTTAATATACACAACAGTTTTGATTAAATATTTGTATGGATAAATATTTGGCCAATTACAACCTCATCGAGTTTGGGTTCTATAGAACTGAATAGGAAACGAGCGAGAAGCGGACCAAAGAAGTTGGGTGGTCCCGCGTAGATTAGTAGCTAACATTTTCTTCTTCGGTGCGAGCGATCCAGCGTTCGATTCCCGGTGGGTGCTCGGTCTAAAGAGTGCAGAAACCATTTTCAGGCCATCCACCCAAAATGAGGTTTTCCTCATTCACACCAGGCAAATGCCGGGGTGGTACCTAACATATAGCTCCCAGGTCGCTTGCTTCCTTTCCCAATCCTTTCTTCCTCCTCTTTCCTCGGATTGTGTGCTCACCGAGGGATGTCATCTCTCATATACATGACGTGCTAAATGGCCATAGAAGTCGAGAGACCAGAAATATAATTCCTAATCCTAATCCTAGTGACGGGCTAATATGGCCATAGATGCCGAAAGCCCAGAAATCTAATTCCTAATCCTAATCCTAGTGACGGGGTAAGACGGCCATAGATGCCGAAAGTCTAGAAATCTAATTCCTAATATCAATTCTAGTGACGGGGTAAGATGGCCATAGATGCCGAAAGCACAGAAATCTAAATCCTAATCCTAATCCTAGTGATGGGGTAAGATGGCCGTAGATGCCGAAAGCCCAGAAATCTAATTCCTAATCCTAATCCTAGTGACGGGCTAACATGGTCATAGATGCCAAAAGCCCAGAAATCTAATTCCTAATAATAATTCTAGTGACGGGCTAACATGGCCATAGATGCCGAAAGCCCAGAAATCTAATTCCTAATCCTAGTGACGGGCTAACATGGCCATAAATGCCGAGAGCACACAAATCAAATTCCTAATCCTAATCCTAGTGACGGGCTAACATGGCCATAGATGCCGAAACCCAGAAATTTAATTCCTGGTCCTAATTCTAGTGACGGGCTAACATGGCCATAGATGCCGAAAGCCCAGAAATCTAAGTCCTAATCCTAATTCTAGTGACGGGCTAACATGGCCATAGATGCCGAAAGCCCACAAATCTAACTCCTAATTCTAATCCTAGTGACGGGCTAACATAGCCATAGATGCCGAAAGCCCAGAAATCTAATTCCTACTCCTAATCCTAGTGTCGGGGTAAGACGGCCATAGATGCCGAAAGCCCAGAAATCTAATTCCTAATCCTAATCCTAGTGACGTGGTAAGATGGCCATAGATGCCGAAAGCCCAGAAATCTAAATCCTAAACATCCTCCCAAAGAATTGGAGGAGATTTTGTTAAGAACGATATCATATAGTATGGTGTTTCAGTAGATGTGACACAAAGTAGAATCAGATGCATGGCAGCGATCCGAAAAGCCAACCAAAAAAAGGCTTAGAAGATGATTTTGATCATCAACTCACAGTATCTTTTCATTTGATATTGCTATCTGTTTGAAGGTAACATAAAAGAAGACAATGCGAAATTTTTATTATGATTATCTTCCATCAAAACTAATTTTTTTCATTTATTTTGTACCAACTTTGTCTAAAATGTGAATTGCTGAAAAGTTTATTACCTAGAGTGTGTATCTAAAATTTGCTCTCCGATGACAGACAATATTCACTCCTATCGCCGCACCGTGAGACAAGTAGGAAACTGCGTGTGATTTAAGATGTCTACAATGAATTGATGCTAGGTGCGCTAAAATAACTGGAATTTATAAGAAAAGGAAATATTTCATTTTTTTTTTTACAGCGGTGTGTCTAGAATGGATGACTTCTAAGCATTATTTTCTTATTTGAATATGGAACAACTCACTAAAGTAATTTGCAATTTTACTTTCTAACTTTGGCAGCCATTAACCCATCATTATTGAGATATAGGTAACAAAGCTATCGAAACGCCAATTATAGACAATCTTACGCATTATTTGTGAAACCAAATTGCACACAAAGGACAGCTTCTCTTTTAAAACAAAGTAACTGTTTTGACTTTCGTTTGGCATATCGCTTTTATAGCTCTAGCTCAGAAAACACAGATAAAATATTGCGAGACATTGCGATGACCATCAAGCATTACATAATTAATTGTGCGCGATATACCATACGAGAGCGCATAGTTAGCTGTGGAGCCACGTGGTTTCGCCTCAAGATACACTTAAAACTTCAGGAAATCTTAAGTCCATTCTGCTGTTTTTAAAACTTCGAACCTCACTATTATATGTTTCCTTTTAACACCAAGAAGTCATATTAGGTGTCTTTTATACAATAAAATAAACTTTTTCTTTTCTTTCTGAAGAGTTATGAAAAACAAAAATAATAGAATAAGTTTGTCTTGTTCTAATGTGATATAGGTGTGAATAAGTAGGCCACAATATGGATGTGTATTTTGTGAAAAGAATTACAGCAAAGGATATAACTTATACTTAGAATACGTCAGAGACGAAATGTATTATGTAAGGCTAAAACAATATTTTAGAAAAAGCAAAGAATTTTTCACTAAAGGAAACATTACAAAAAGAGAATCAGACTGCGTCTGCAATATTTTCTTTGTCCTACTAGAAATTTCCCTGACTCCTTTTGTTACTAACAAAATATATATCCTTATAAACATATACACAGTCATACAGTGTTACGTTGTGAGCATATATGTATAATATTTTTGTTGACATTTTCTTCTCATAGACGGCAGTAGTGTCGCAAAAACCAAAACGAAAAGTAAGTCTAAATACGAAAGAGAAAGGGAAAATGAAAAAAAAAGTTTCAAATCCGCGCCACGAGATGGCTCTAGAGTCGCATAAATCACCTTTTCCCCGCGAAACAAATGACACGAGAAGGGAAGTCAGTGTATTGTAGTAAAAGCTCTACTGCCATATTTTTCCCATAAAGCACCGGAAATGCCGCGAAAGGAAACGCAGACCAGAGAAAAAGAAAGAAAAAAGAAAAAAATAACCTAATTTTGCATGAAGACGCAGATGGTTTCTGTGTAAAGATTTGAGAAAGAAATACATTTTCTCAGGGTTTTTTGTTACATTTGTTTGTTCCTTTTTTTTTTTTTTTTTTGAGTTGTCGGTTTATGGTTTTATTTCTTCGTGAAAGAGACTCGAATTGATGTCAATAACTGAGCTGTAAAAGATAACAGAAAATATAACACACAAAAGTTTTAAAAATCTACAAATTGTGTGTGCCTATGTTTCTTCTTTTTAATTTTCCAATATGCGCAAAGACAAAGAGTAGGGTTGCCATATTTCAAAAATGAAAATCCCGGACGCTACTAAATTACGAGTATCTTTGAAATGCTTAAAATGCTTAAAATGAAAAGAAGTGTTATATACTAATTTACTTTCTTCCTTTAGATAGAGTTGTTCAAGTATAACGTAATCACATTTTTAGTCATTTTAGAAGACCTGCTCCTTCAAACATAAGCAGATGATGTACCCCCTTCCCCTGGTATTTACTGTCGCAGAATCTTTGTGCAAATGTCGACATTTGCTTATACGCCTTTGTTTAAATTCAATTAGAATTAAAGTTCAGAGGATTGCCAATAAGTTTTTTTGCCCACACAAATAGATCATTTAGCACTCTCTGCTAATCTAGCAGATAAGTTGTAGTTAGGGATGGCAGATTTTTTCCCGAGAGAAAGAAAGTAAGACCCCCCCCCGGTTTTGAAGGAGAAAATGCGGAAGATATTTATTACCATGTGAAAGTGTATATACCAAGCTATAAGATTTGACATAGTAACGTAGAATAATTTTAAGTGGAAACCGGAGTAATTACATTGCCATAATTATAGCATATAGATAAAACACAAAAATACATATTACAATTCCTGGTGGGAGCTGATGTAGTTTGGACTCCACGTTTAGATGTAAATTCCTGTTGAAATGGACGCTTCATTCAAATCATTGTTGCTTTTTAACTGTACTTTAATGAAGATTTTTCATCCCTTAACAGTCCCACGTTCTTTTTTATACGTTAAAAAAAATCATTACATTGCACATCGAAATCCACAACCACTTGCACTTCTACTTTTATTAGTTCACAGTAGCTTCTGTTTCTGACATCAGTATATTCAGACTTTATTAGTTTACATTAGCTTCTCTTTCTGACATCATGCCACTGAGAAAAATCCGCTCTCCAGACAGCGGTATATTGTACAAGTATACGGAATCCTCTTGCTTACTACAGAAATCAGTACGGAGTATACGTTATCCGTATGCTACATAGCCACTGCCCCTAGTTGTTACATCATGCCGTTGCAGGATGTCTGATATCTGACAGTCTTCCTTATATTACATACATATACGTATGTTACCTCCGTCAGCTATATGTAATGTATGTGAGATGTATTTGTATGTGAGATCCTGACCGCCTATATTGTTTCATACGGAAGGTACTTACAGATGGAACACTTATACAGAAAGTATTATAAAACATGCGTTTTCAATTATACGCTTGCTGTACGTTAAGTCCAAAGACTACAGGATTTACAAATGTAACATACGATTTTATGTACGCCACATGTATTTTTTTCCCTCAGTAGGTTCTGATTTTATCAGATAGCTTCTGTTCCTCACATGAGTATATTTTGCTTTATTTTATTAGTTCAAAGTAGCTTCAGTTCCTCACATTAGTATATTTTGCTTTATTTTATTAGTTCAAAGTAGCTTCTGTTCCTCACATCAGTATATTTTGCTTTATTTTATTAGTTCAAAGTAGCTTCTGTTCCTCACATTAGTATATTTTGCTTTATTTTATTAGTTCAAAGTAGCTTCTGTTCCTCACATCAGTATATTTTTCTCTATTTTATTAGTTCAAAGTAGCTTCTGTTCCTGATGTCAGTACATTCTGCTTTTATTAGTTCACAGTAGGTTATATAGATTCTAACATCAGTATATCACGATCTATCTTAAGTACAATATTACCAAAACTGTTTTGACAGATGAAGTTGTTGTATTTTGTCTCTGGGTATTAAGTTTCATTGCTGAGTTTCTTTGATAACAGTGTGTGAGAAATCAATACTTAAAATTTAAAAAAAATCTCACAACCATATAAGGCAAAACGAAAGAAATCGTTTATGACGAAAAAAATAATAATAAAAATGTATATCGTAAAACGTTCCAGAAAAATGTAAAACTTACGAGAAAGTTGTAAGATCTGGCAACTCTAGCTGTAGTCAAGGGAGTTGAAGCGTTAGGATGTTGATTTTGAGGTAAAATCAACTGAGAGATCGAGCTTCTCTGCAGATTAAGGGAAGATAGTTACAAGGTCCATTCAATTAATAACCGGAGAAGTAGTTTAAAAAATACAAACCTTCGAGAAAATTTGTGCCTTTTTGTTATTTTTGCTGGTGTCCCCAGTGGTGCTATTCAACCGGTTCGCACCGGTTCGGGCGAACCAATTGTTAAAATATTTTGAGTTCGCAGAACCGTTTGTTATACCGAAATAAGCCTACATACACACGTATGCACACACATCACCAAGCCAAGAGTGAAAGAAAGAAGCCAAACAAAGTATGTGTTTATACCTGGCAGAACTCATTTTCAGAATTTAAAAACTAAACCATGCAGATCGTTTGTTTACTATCGTTTTCATAAAACTTTAGTTTGTTCAGGATTTATAAACAACTTGTATCAAAAACAAAATGGGCGGTGGCAACTTCTCGTAGCAGAACCCATTTTCGGCAATCGAAAATCAACCATGCAGGTAAGATTTCTATATCTTTTGTATTTCTATTAGTATAGCAAGTGTGTGCATTACAAATTTCAGCTGGAAGGGAGAGCTTGTAGAATACAAATTTTTCACAGCCAAAAGCAATTAACCTATTTGAAGAACATTACTTTGCTCTGTACATACTAGAAGATTAATGGAGAACCGGGAAGCGGTAAATTTTATTTTAATTCTTCTTAGAAATTCTTACAGTTCCAGGGTTAAGTACGATCTCTCAGAAGAAGGTATAGACGTTCATTCCTTAATCTCAAATGTTCAGATATCAAGAATGAGAACTGGGATCATATGAGTGAAGCAGTGAGGGTTATTTATATTTCAAACTCATATATACCATTATTAACAATTGTCGATCCATTGCTGAAGGGTCTTTTAAATACTTTTTGACAACCATTTATCTGGGATAATTCGTTTCCAAGATATTCGAAGTGCAACATAATTTTGTCACATCATTTGTATGGTGTGTAGGTCGCTATCCGTCTACTATATCTCTCAGATACATATATATCTTGGAGAGAGAGAGAGAGAGAGAGAGAGAGAAAACGGTTGTCAAAAAAATTAGAATAGCACCACTGGGTGTCCTAGAACTATTATCACATGGACCTGGCACGCCTGCCTCACGAATGGGTTGCTAGGAATCAGTGAAACAATATGGCAGCAACCTTGCAGATTTACACCAACGTGGAACAGCGAAGTGTTATTAGATTTCTGTTAGCTGAAAAGTTGAAGCCAATAAAATTTCATCGTCGTATAACAGTGTAATGTGGTGAATATTGTTTTGAGACCAACACAAGTGTACGAGTGGTGATATAAGTTCAAGGGGGTGTAACAAGTGTTGAAGATTCGCCATGCTCTGTCTGTGCAGCCACCGAGTACAACATTGTGAGAATTGATACGGAAAAACAGGCGTATCACACTTGTATTCGTCTCAAACAACTTTCACCATGTATCACTGGCATCCCATGGGGAAGTTTGATTGGTTTGAACCCTTCAGCAAACAGAAATCTAATGACATTCCGCTGCTCCAGGTTAATGCATACCTGCAAGGGTGCCGCCATCTTGTTTCACTGATTTTCACCATCTTGTTCACGAAGCAGGTGTGCCAGGCCCATCTGATAATAGTTCTACGACACCCCAGAAAATGATGAAGAAGGACATACTTTGTCGGAGTTGTTCTCGAAGTTTCCCTGTCATATTGAATGAAGTAGAAACGAGACAATGTTCCCAAAAATATCTAGCGCGTATGTCTTTGGTGCTCGTAGACCTGGGTTCGATTCCGCATTATGGTAGTTTGCATTCTAGCCTAAACTGTAAGTCCAGGTGTCATATAATCTTGCTGCTGAAAAGGAATGATCTTCAACAAACAATGAAAGAACTTTAAGATCGCTTGCCGTAGTTTGAGAAATTTCCATGCGTTTCTCTTCTCTAGTATCTTTATTTTGACGCCCTCGCTATATTTACTTACGTATCTTCTTCCTATACTACCTGCTTTTTCTTTTTCACAATACCTTCTATCACATTCCTTGTAAGAAAAACTGAATTTAGCTCCCTCCATGGGAAGTTAACACAGGCTCACACTTACACTTTTAAAGGAATTTGATTTACCAAAATTACCTTATGTATTTACACTGTTTGTGCGAGGAGGCAAAAACATCTCAACAATTGGGAACATTGCTTCTTAATTTATCGTAGGGCACTTTGACAGTGTGGAGCCCTAACGGCTGGTGCAATTTGTAAAAAATGCACCATTTTGGATTGAAAAAAATATTTCAAACAGTTTTCCTCTGTCTTCACTTTTTTTTGCCCATGACTTTTGATATATCCGATAACTAATGTGACGAAGCCTCCCTGTCGAAATTTGCATCGTACAAAATTTCAGCGTTTTAGTCTGTTATTTGAAAAGTTGTAAGTCCGTTTCAAGTTATGCAGCCCACCCTGTATGTGTGAAATATATACACATTTATTGAATCATAAGGACGATGATTCTGCATCAAAACAAATCACCAAAATTCGTAGTTGCTTTCTTAAATAACCGCCTTCTTCTTATGGCAAAGAACACCAAATTCACTGAAGCTATATTGTAAAGAAGGTGAAACTTTTGTAAGGATGTGACCTCACACAAGAGAACTTAATTTACTTCTGTACCATCAGAGCAAGGCAGAATTAATGTTAAGCAAAGTTCGTTGCTAGTTAGAGGCACCGCCAAACCACAAGACTCTCTTGGAGCTAACATCTCTCTCTTGCTCTGGAAGTTTATGGAGATGGATTTCAAAACAAACTACACACAAGGATTCTTCTCCATCGTTAATTCAAACTTTCACTCAAGACAAAAGAGTTACTCCTTTCTAATTGTTGTTTTACATTATGTCATTATTATGGATAATTAACTGTGGTAGAACAGTTTAGACGTCATATGCTTTTCCGTTAAATATAGAAATCTTTGAACTTTGAACTTCGGAATACATTTTCGGAATAAATAAATAATCAGTAAGAAAGAAAGAAATGAGTTTGCTGTCACAGTATGAAACTATGATATATTTACAAACTATGTAAGTTCAATATTCTAATCAAAAGTCATAGATTTGGGGCGTTCAATTCACAATGGAATGTACTTCACTTAACCAAAATTCATTAAAAAGCGCGTGTTTCTCCCTAAATGTATAACCTATGGATGTGTTATACTAATTTTAAACCTTTTTTTAGTGATTCCTTGCATTAAAAAAACTCCTTGAAATTTGTTCTTTTCAAAGTTATATAGCAACGTTTTTTAACCCTTTCACTGTGGAAGGCGACGGAAAAAAAATTTCCTAACCTGCGAATGTCGATTATAGTCGACGTGTTAAAATTTGTCTGTATCTCGGTTTTGTCGATTGTAGTCGCCAAAGGTTTTCTGTGTGATTTCTATTGTTTATCAAAAACAATAGAACACAAACAAAAATGAACGGTACAACTTTGGCGACTACTCTCGACAAAGCCAAGATACGGACAAACAAATTTTAACACGTCGACTATAGTCGACATTCGCATGTTAAGGAAATTTGGTTCTGTCGACAAAAGTCGACTTCCTCTGTGAAAGGGTTAAAGCGGTATCGCATCGCAGCTTGCTACACAAAATCCTAGAAATGCAATGCAAATGAAAAATTATATCTTAAAATGCGATACATTTGTGATGATAATTTATTACCAACGTGGGCTATTTTTGCAACAGAAAAAGAGTTTATCATTATTTTTCCTTTATGACAGAATGGTTCTCTTTACATCTTACACACAGTTAAGGTGTCTGTTGGCTCTCAAGAACACAATCTACTACTGACTACAAAGCAAATTATTGGAAACAGACCCTTCAAACTGATGACAGAGACCATATCCTCTTCGACACTTTATTCTAACCGTAGAGAAAATAGCTCAATCGACTTTCCAAGTCTAAGACTAGAGCTTACGTTTCAAAAACTAGATTAGTTATTAGCTAAAATAGGGAACCTTAGCAGTACTCTTTTCTGCCCTCCTACTTTATTCATTTTGTTACATACTATTGGTCGAGAAATATATATCTATTTTGCTAGGCTTTCTTATTTGATACTGAAGTTACGAAAATAATAGTGTTCGTTTAAAATGTTTAAAACATGGAAAACTTATTGGATCCGAGTAACAGTCGGCTACAATTCTCCCCCTCGGAAGTATAGGACACTATATCAATTTCTATCAAAAATCAGTTTTTTTTTTTAAATACACCTATGCTTCCTTCTTTGGGTCCCACCTAGAGGCATACAACACTACGTTCTACACCTATTACTGAGGGAGTTAGACGAGGAAAAAAATCAAGTCCATTAATATGTAGAGGTAAAGAACACCATAAAATTTCTCTCCTGTGAACTTAGACAAATATGACATAGTGTCCTATACCTCCGAGTGGGAGAATTAGAAACGGGACTTTGTGTGAAATAAGTATTTGGTCTTATCGTGAAAGATGAGGTTGGCTTCGTGGTGCATAATTCTAAATACTCGTTTCTTCAAGCCATTATGGATTTTAAAAGAAAGAACTTTATATGGACACATTCAAAAACAGCTACAAGTTTAAACAATCTGCAGAATGTAAAAGTTAAAACTTTTTAAAAAATAAAATTAATGTTAGTTTTTCCTTACCTTGCTTTTCATTATCATACTTGTTTCTGATACTCAGAAAATGTTTACTATTTCACTGTATGAAATAATAATAATAATAATAATAATAATAATAATAATAATAATAATAATAATAATAATAATAATAATAATAATAATAATAATAATAATGGTGATGATTTTCTTGGTTGCTGAGATTGGGATACAAAACTTACAAATTGCGATGTAAATTTAAATTTGTTTTGCATTTTGCTACGCAAAAGTCAAAATCTACAAAAGAAAGAAAAAACGCTGGTACATATAGGCAATATACAGTACATTGGACACAGAGCTATTGGTTTCGTGCAAGATTTTGCTCGACTCTTTCACTTTTCCTTGTTTGGTGAAAATTAAGGCAGAAAGAATTTCAACAACTCCTCTCAACTGGTAAATCATAGCTAAATTTAATAATTACATGGTGATACTGGTATTCAATTCGTGTTGTTAGTGAAATCGGGAATTTTCCTTTGGTACAAGTACAATGAGACAGGCTGTAAAAGCAAGATTCAGTAGACCTCCAGCGCCGGTGCGACGGACTGTCAGTACATGATGTAGCTTGTAGATTGTATCCTTTCCCTAGGCACAGAAACTAAAACTATTTATGATACTTCATTAATATCAATATGCTGTACATGAGTAGTGCTGATACTGTGAAAAGGTCCCCATCATCACAAAAAGGAATAACGAACCAGAAGTGTACACGTTACGACACAAAATGGTAGGCTGATGAAGTAATCTCTTTAAGAGGAACAAGGATATATAATATAAAAGCACAAGGAAACCAGAAAATTTATCTGAATGTTATTTGTGGAAGTGAAATCATGAGCGCTAATGGAACAGTGACTGTAAATCGGTCAACCGCGTCTTCCGAAAGTGATTTACGAGAAGTAATTTTTTACCTATTACAAAAAATGTTTTATTATGTCAAAGTCAATCAATTCTTTTTTAGAGGTACCTGAATAGGGTAACATAGTGAAATCTTTATTCATCAATTAAGTTTCATCATGTAGAAAATAAGTTCCCACTCCCAGCCATTAGAGGGTTACGCCCTCTCTTTGGCATGGACTTTAGAGTATCACTATTCAGTTCAAAGTAATTATATATGGGCAAAGTGCAGTAATCATAAACACAAATATTATTAAATGCATAATAAATTCATAAATTGTTTCTGAAATAAATATATAACAGAAAAGTGCAGATATATTATTGAGGTGCTAAGATACAAATTGAAATCATAATACATAATAAATATAATAGAAAGTCAATCAAATACATATACCAACATATATAATATTCCAGTCTATAAATTTAAAGTGAGAATTATTTTGTGTAGTGTCTTTTTAGTGTTGAAGTTGAGTGAGCATAATGTCGAAAATCTTTCTTTCAGGTTAACTTCCTACGTATATGCTCCTTAGACCAAGGAAGACGGATCATTAAGGCAAGTGAATGATGATGGAAGAATTGGAGGAATGAGAATGTTGAAGGGAACAAGAATACCCGATGTTTCTCCACCACAAACTTGTTTGGCCAGGAATCGAACCAGAAATCCTACCCGAAAGAATGCTGACAAGTGAGCCACCGTGTCGAAAGGATGCTCTGAGTGCAAGGTCAAGTGAGTGTGGTGTCGAAAGAATAATGTGAGTGTGAGGCCAATTGAGGCCAAGTGAATGAAATGTCAAGTTGGTATTGTGAGCATGAGGTCAAGTAAGTAAAATCTTTTGTGATGATCAGGCTGAGTACGCATAATATAGAAGGATTAACGTGAGCCTGAAGTCGAATTAATTGCTAGGTTTGAGTATGCACTAGGTTAGTTCGAAACGAGCACCTTTCAATTAAGAACAAACAGGTGGGCTGAGATTGAGAATGATTGAGCTTTGTATACACAACTCCAAAAATGCATAACTACCTGCAATTCCCCTTTTCCTGCAATAGTAGGCACTGCGGAAAGCTCGGTCGTTGGGTTGGAGAATTCGAAAGGCATTTGAGAAACCTCAATTTTGTTACAAATATATCAGTGTGGTAAACTGCGAATAAGAGAATAAAATAAATTGTTAAGAATGACGGTTTTATTATTGTGGGAGAAATGGATGACATAGAAAGTTACAAAATAATCTTACTTAAACAGATGAAACAAGTTGAATGGTAATAAATAGATATAAGAGGAAAGCAGTTTCTTTCCTTTAAAAAAAAAACTCGTAAAAAATAAAATATGTTATATAGTCTAAAGGTTTAATATAAACGCCTAGCAGCACAACAAACATCCATAGGAAATAGAAAGAGAGACAAATACAGACTAAGGGACACCATTAGCGTAGTAGACTTGCGGGCCTGCCATGCAAGTTAAAGGGACGGGACCCTACTTGTAAACCCAATTGTTATATTATTATTATTATTATTATTATTATTATTATTATTATTATTATTATTATTATTATTATTATTATTATTATTATTGAAAACTTGTTTCCTTTTCAAATCTGTGATTCTGCTTAAGAGCATGTTTTAAGAGCATATAGCGGTCGTGTGTGCAGTTTTTGTCAATGAGCGGTCTCAAAGGCCAAATGGAATGGGAATCTCGGAGAAAGAGGAATAGAAAAACTTTCATATGATAACTTCTAGGTCAAACTTCGAAGTACTTGTTTCCAACAGATACTTTTTTCTCTTTCTTTTTAGGGAAGAGAACATTTTTGGCGCCTAAGAAATTACAGTATAAAATATTGCAAATTTGCAAGAGGATTTATTTAAATTGCTATTTGTGGTAATAAAGAAATCATCATTGGAATTCATTTTTGTAAAAATTAAGTCTTGTTTCGTTATCCATCGTAAGTCTTACGGGTCTCCTATGCCTCGCCCCCAAGATCGATATCGAAAATTTAGGATATGGATATATCGATGTTGATATATTTGCGATATCGAATGTTGATGTGTGTCAATATCGATATCGACGATATCTATATATCGACATATCGCACAGGACTAGATCCGAGAAATGATTCTTGAAATATACTGGAATCAATAATCAAAATCTAAATATGTTCTTGCATTTCGTGTCCAAGGCTGAGGGAGTAGGAGGTAAACCGGACAAACATTTTAAACCAAAAAAATGTTAAAATAAAAGTAGTAGTTAAAAGTCCGAATTGTATTATAATGAAAAGTTACAAATGTTTTGAGAAAAATTGGATGTTGGTTCCTTATAGACGTAGCAAATCTTGAATATTTCTCATTTCATACGCGGATAAATCAAATTGAAAAATTATAGGATGGAAACGAATTTTGTGTCAAATTAATATAAATAAAATCTCTCTTGAAATAACCTAAAATGGGCCATTTTCTACTCATTTCTGAACATTTGTCTGTTTCGAACATCCACTCTCAATTCCAGCTATTGTGGATATAACGTTGTATTCGCAATGATAGAATGAACACGCTAGAGCTGAAATGGGTCATCGCACAGACATTGTTGGGGGATCATTAGGGTGGAAGTATAACTACATTTAACAATTTTTTTGCTTAAAATGTTTGTTCGGGTTCACCCCCTTCCCCCTCAACCTTAGGTATTTAAATATAAGAAGTCATTTAGATTTTGATTGTTGATTCAAGTATGTTCCATATCCTACATTTTTGATATCGACCTTCCGTGGTGGGGGGAGCGAGGTATTAGGAGACCCTAAGACTAGCGATAGATGAAGTGATGAAACTGAATTTTTACAGTAATATCTTCTAATGACAATTTTTTATTGCTACAAATTGCAATGTAAATAAGTCCACTTGCAAATTTTCAATATTATAGACTGTAATTTCTTAGACCCCAAAACTTTTCTCTTTCCGAAAGAAAGAAGAAAGCACCTGTCAAAAGGAAGTGCTACGAACTTTAACCTAGAATTTATCATAAGAAAATCTTTTGTTCCTCTTTCTCGGATATTTCCATCCCTTTTGCTCTTTGGGACCGCTCATTGAAAAAAAAAAGTGCATACATGACCGCTACATGCAGACATGCTCTTAGGCAGAGTCAGAGATGTTGAAAAGGAAACGAGTTTTTAATAATAATAATAATAATAATAATAATAATAATAATAATAATAATAATAATAATAATAATAATAATAATAATAATAATAATTATTATTATTATTATTATTATTATTATTATTATTATTATCATTATTATTATTACTACAATTGGGTTTACAAGTAGGGTCCCGCCTCTTTATTTTGCATGGGAGGCCCGCAAGTCTGCTACGCCAATGATGTCCCTTAGTATTTGTACTTCCGTTTCTTGTGGATGTTTGTTGTAGTGCTGTTAGGTTTTTATACTAAACCTTTACATTATGTACCTTTTTCTTTTTTGCGAGTTTTTTTTTGAAGAAAGAAAGAAACTGCTTTTCTCTGATATTTATTTCTTAACGTTCATCTTGTTTAAACTGTTAAGTAAAATAATTTTGTAACTTTTTATGTCATCTATTTCCTCCACAATAATAAAATCTTCATTCTTAACAATTTATTTTATTCTCTTATTTGCAGTTTGCCACACTGATGTTTTTGTAACAAATTTGAGGTTTGGTCCAATGCCTTTCGAATTCTCAACCAACCCAACGAGCGAGCTTTGGGGGATGCCTACTATTGCAGGAAAAGAAGAACTGCAGGTATTAATGTACTATTGGAGTAGTCCATACAAACTATCCATCTTTACTCTATTTGAAGAAGCAGAAAGACAACCCGAGTTTGTGCTGCGTTGATCCTGAAATTTAAGAAGGTTTTGCAGATCCGTCGACTATATCCTCAGAAGTAAAAGAGGCATCTATCGATTAACCCTTCTTACTTCTGCAGAAACTTCTTTTCTACATTTTTTTAAACAAAAAATTCAAAAATTAGCTTTCGTTTTTCTTTTCCTAGAGTAAGTTCTTTTTATTGTAAGAAAAACTACAAAATCCGAGATCGTCTTTTGGTTTTCATTTTTTAAAGGAAACTTTTTTTTTTATCCAGAGAGATTCAATTTGGTTATCTAATTTGTTTCTGGGATGTCACGGTAGCAAGAGCAGCTACACAACAATATTGTGGCAGGAGAGAAAGAACGAGTTTCTCCCAAGCATCCACCTCATTCCCCTGATACAACCCCCAAGGGAGACAACAGTTTACTCACTTTCTTTAAAACTCCAATAAAACAAGATAGAAGCCACACGGGACAACTTCTTCCGAACGGAAATTCTATCTGCTTTTGTTGCGTCTGTTCAAAGAGTCTAAGATTATACGATAATAGTCTTTAAGTAGAGAGAACAATTTCATGCACTATATATCTCTTAAATACAAATCAAAATACACAATTTAAAAGCAGAAAATATGTTCTGCTGTTAATCAAAAATTGACATTTTACTTTCTTATCACACTTTGTATAGCCTGTCGGATTTAATTATTAATCACCCCGTCATTTTGTAATGGAAAATGGGACACTATCGTCACCCATTTCACTGCAAAAACGCACTTGCTCATGAATCGCTAAAACTCTCTGCTGGTTCAGTAGCTAATGCTCAGGCCTTTCCTACACGTGGTTTGGAGTTCGATTCCCGGCGTGTAAATTTTTAAATTTAAAGGCACTACACTGGCTCGGATATCATTCTAGTCTCTAGATGAAAGTCTCATGGAATCTCCGCATGTAGGGAAGTAGGGAAGACGGTCGCTCAGTGGTGGTAAATTGAATATATTATTATTTTCTGGTTAAGGGAATTGTTTTGAACTCGAGAGATAACCACTTTAAACCAGAACTATCAATAATTAAAGCTGAAAAAAAAGAACATTTAAGTGAAGGGATAATTATGAGGGCTACTACAGCAGTCGTGGCGACTTTTCTTTGTAAGGAAATGGAAATAAAGTAAGAAATTCTAAAGTATGCAAATTTAAGGTTAATATATACTGTATGTAAACGTTATACGTAAGGAGTTGGATAAACGTACATATTCTCATCATTATATAGCACGAGAAGAAATGAGTACGTTCCATACGTGTTTACCCCGAATTACATTATAAACAATTACAACTTCAATTATGCATAAAGATCAGAAACACGTGCGAGTGGTATCTTCGAAGTAATCTTCAAATGAAGAAATGAAATGAAATTTTTGAGGTTTACGTCCCACAGTTATACCGGTTAGTCTAATGAGACGGTGATTATGAGAAATGAGGAAATGTGGAATGAAGAAAGTGGGAGGAAAGCTGAGAACCCCGAGGAAACCCGGTGTTTGTCCACCACAAAATTCACTTGGCACGAGCTGGGCTGGAATCAGGAACCCCAAGGATCAGAAGTTAAAGCGCCATCGCCATCGCGGCCTCTTAAATCTTCAAAATAATCCACCACACACTGCCAATGATGTAGAGGGCGCCGAATGTCTGTGGTCTTACTACAACCAAATTGTTTGAGTGGCAATGTATCACGTGCTCAAAGTAATGGTTTTGGTATGAGGTCGAAAGCACAAGGCGATAAATCTATCGAACATGATGGATGCTCGAGTACTTCTCATCCTTATTGCGAGAGAAAATTCTTCATGTATGGCCTGTCGCGTTGTTATGGATGATGAGTGCATCGTGTAGACGTTCAGGGGGTTTCTCCCGCATAACCAGATGTAGATATCGTTGCAGGAGAGTAAGGAGGGGTAATGTGCGTTTACAGTTTGGCTATTTGGCGTTATCCTTCGTCTA
The DNA here is from genome assembly GCF_964235325.1 of Thermobia domestica. Classification (NCBI taxonomy): domain Eukaryota; kingdom Metazoa; phylum Arthropoda; class Insecta; order Zygentoma; family Lepismatidae; genus Thermobia; species Thermobia domestica. The sequence goes on from NC_137467.1 coordinate 197,218,229, forward strand.
GTGAATTCTTTGGAAAACTACTTTGAAAAACTCTAGATGACACTGATATGTGTTTCTGCGCTTTACGCACAATTGTAATTGCATTTGAAATGAGTTGCAATGGCGCAATTCTAGGCAGAGAAAGTACACAAGTAACAATTCGTTATCCACATTTTTTTCGTCGTGCTATTTTCTGATGAGGATACATATGTTCATGTAACACCTTACATGTAACGTTTAGATATTGTATTATCCTTCATGGATTGTTTACAAACAACCAATATGTGTTTATATTTACAAACATTAACCATGCACGTCTTACTACGCGTTACTATATTTGGAGACGACAGGGACACAGCAACACCACAAATCATGTGATAATGAAGGAAAAACAGCGAAACTGGTCACAAGAACTGAGACCACCGGTCACTGAGATGATTTCAGTCACAAGTATCAGTCTGCGACTGGTCACTCCTCCTTTACCTTGCTCCGGAGCTCTAGGAGATACCTAACCCAAGGCCTCTAGTTCGCTCGGAACTCTAGACTTCCTCTCATCCCACTCAGCTTGCTCAGAGCTTTGTTGGGATTCCTAAACTCAGTCACATAGCTTGTTTCGGAGCTCTGTGACTGCTAATCTCCACTCTGCTTGCATGGAGTATTGAGGATCCTAAATCTACTCCACCTAGCTTGCTTTAGAGCTCTGTGGAGATCCTTCTCTAGGCTGGTCGGGCCTTTGGTTATCTGTCTTTATCCAGTATAGAGAATGTACATTTTAGTAATATTTGTAATATACAGTTTACAGTGAATTTTGTAATCAAAGGCGGAAACGCTTGCAGACTATAATTTGCTCTACCTATACCTGCACAAGCAGAAATTTACAATAATACTAATTTTACATTTGCATATTTCACATCTTTTTGGCTCGTTCACACTTTCCTAAAGAAAAAATATAGTTACTGAGACTTTTGCATTGACCCTTGTACTTTGAAGAAGATAATTAATTACTTTGAAGTATAGAACAAGTACTTTGAACTAACTATATAGGGTATTTCGAAACATCATTGACATGGTTCAAGAGTTGATTCTTGACACCAAGGTAAGAGAAAAGTATAGACCAACCTGGGTACACAAATACTTACTTTCGGAGTTATAGACTGCCGTAAACAAAACAAAACAAAACAAAAGAAGACAAAAAAATTGAAATAGCTAGAAAACTGTGGGCCGTACCGTAGTCAGGTTAAGACGTCACTTGGAACTAGTTTGTGCCCTATAAAATATTCAAATTCCACAATCCTGCGGTACTTCCTCAACAATTTTTATAGAGGCACGTAGTGAGTACTTTAAATTATAAGCTCGAAGTCAAACTCCCTCTAAAAATTGTTGCGTGAATATCTTAGGATTCTAAAACATGCATTTTTGGATAGCGCATATATTACTTCCTGAGTGAAGTCTTGACCCGACTACGGTGGGTTCCATAGTTTTGAAGCTATGGACCTCTAAATTACATTTTTTTCATATTTTCGGCAGCTTATAACTACAAAAGGAAGCATTTGTGCACCCAGGTTGGTCTGTATTTTTTGTCTTATGTTGGTGTCAGGGATCACTTCCTAAACGTTGTCGGTGTTGTTTTGAAACACCCTGTATATTATTTTGAAACAGACAAATTAGTACATCAAACTATTGAATATATACTTTCATTTTGAAGGATAATCACTACTTAGGTATGGGTACAAAAATAATTCTTTCGAAATACAGACGTAATTATTTTGTGATTACATGCTACACTTACAATATAGTTGTTTCTGATTTTCGAAACAAATGAGTGGTACTACATTTGATGTAGATTCTATAAGACTTTGTAACTAAAGTATAAATTGAAGCTAAAGTATAAACGTTATCATATTGTTTATAATACTTTTTATTGCTCTAAGAAAAAGTGAATATAATTTACTTACTTAAACTTCTCAACGATTAAGATTTTAAAAAGTAAAATACTAAAAATCCCACTTAAAATGGCTCAACTGAAATGAAATACGACCGACATAAAAGTGTTTTTTTTTTTAAATTAAAACAGAAAAAATGGCAATAAAGAAAGTAATTTTCTTAACGTGTATATAAATTAGAATACATTTAGATTTTGCGTTGTAAGAAAAATTAGGCAGCAAAAAAAAAGTGAATTTAAAACGAATTTCTTTATTATATTCATGTACATACTGCTTCTGTCTTTCAGCACGAAAGAAAAAAATAGGTATGCAAAGAATGAAATGCTTAATAGCGTATGATAGATGCATTAAAGCCAAGTGGGTCTCTTAATATATATATATATATATATATATATATATATATATATATATATATATATATATATATATATATATATATATATATATATATATATATATATATATCTTTGAAACTGCATTAAAATAATTTAGTTTCTTAAGCTTAATGAAAGGGACATTCAGGAGAGTCTAGGAGTAATAAATTCTGTCACATTAAAAAAAAAAGAAAGCATCTACATTACTATCCCACCCTGTCACCTTTCTCTCTGTCCGCCACTGAAGCTCCTTTGTCTGCTTTCTAATGGTTTCTCTTGGTGTGTCTTTATGAGGTTATCTTTTATTTTATCAGCGGACCCCCTTCTCCTGCGTTGCATTTTTTCAACTTTCTAACCCTTTCTGAGAACGCAGTCTCTCAATTCATTTTTTAATGGACTGCAGTCTTATAAATTTTTGCTAGTACGTAATTTACGTAAAGGTTTTAACTCCTTGTCTTTCGTTATGCATACATATGCAGTGTTGCCAGGTGTGAACATATGTATGTTGGTCTAGAAAAGTTTTCATTGGAAGTAAATGTAATTTCATTTTCGATTATATCGGGTGTCCCACTTAAAGCCAGTACACCTCATTTCCTTTCTGGCGCTTCATAAATAATTGGGTGTTAGAATCACTGTTTTTCAAACTAATATAGTTGGCTACAATGAAATATTTTATTACTTCTAGGAAGGCGTCATTGTTGAAAAAAAATGAAATCTTTAAGTTTTACGTCCCCTATTATAAAGGAGACGGTGATGATGAGAAATGAATGAAATAGTGGAATGAAGAAAGTGGAAGGAAACAACAGAATCCCGAGAAAACTCACGTACATGGTGTCTACCACAAAGCTCACTTGGCGCAAGCTGGGGTTGAGCCAAGGATCCCATGCACCAGAGGTGAATGCTCTACGTAATTGTTGAGTTTGACAGTTGAAAAGTAATCGTGGTAGAGATATGCTGTGATTAACTGAACTTATATTGTGGAATTTTACAGAAAACAGGCTCCATTGAAGAGACTAAACAAATGTTTGTGATGAAATACCTTGGTATCAAGCCTCCCGCAACTAGTGAAATTGAAGATCTGTATAAAAAATGAAGGACTGAAGGAACCGTTGGAAACATAATGAAGAATAAGCGTCTAAAATAAACCGAACGTCTTTGCTACAAACCGAAAAGTTTAAATAGGCAGTTTACATAAGCTGTAATAATATAGTGACACACACTATCTAAGTTTATAACTCTGCGATATTTGAATATGAAATAATACAAAGTGTCTCTTGCATGAAAGCATCCAGGGGAGGGGAGATAGGGGTGATCCCTGACCCCAGAAGAGGAAACTTTCTTATTTTATATATAAATAATACCCATCCTAGGATTTAGAACTCTTAAAAGTAGCTGTAAGTAGCAGTGTTACAACCCACCGCCTCCCCAGAAGTCCGTCCTGGATCCGCCCCTGCATTAAAGATAGGTAGACAGAGTTGTACCGGAAGTATGTGGAATACCCTGTATCTAGTTATATCCACTAAACTATAACTTGATCATCTCGCCTCGGAAAACGAGACGAGAATTACCTTTTGGAATTCAAGACGATTCAAGAAATATGAGATATTACATCAGTCTCTTGGGCAGTTGTAGTTCACTCAAATCTTCGATCTCAAACACAGGGTTAGTTTTACACGATTCATAGTAAAATAAAGGGATAAATTGGTAAAGTGATTGTACGAACACAATATATATTAGCGTTTAAAGAAACGCCAGTTATTATACAGTGAGGCATCAATAACTCGAAGCTGAGAGGAACACATACAAATTCGAATTATCGAGTTTTTCGAGTTATCACGCTGACCACAGCAAGAATTAAAGATAACGAGGTTCAGCGTTCCTCATTCAAAGTGACTGCATAACCATTATATCTTAAACTTTTGTTTGTTCCATCTCTATATTTTGAAGTTGTGAAAGAAATCGTCTATGTAAAAAATTGCTGAAATTCTTCGAACATAAGAAGAAATTAACACGGTCAATCATCCTGGGATTTCGAAATTTGGATTCGGCGTAACAAAATACATTGAATCAACCCTGGGGCCTGGTGCACACAACTTTATTTATTTATTAATTTATTTGTTGTATAGCTGTATTACATGTATTCTCCGTGTCCAAAAACGCTAAATTTTTTCGCCCATAACAAAGAAATTTGACATGGTGGATCGATCCGGAGTTTTGAAATTTAGATTCTGTGTAACAATACACATCGAGTCCATACCCTGGGGACTTGTGCACAGAACGTTTTTGTGTGTCTGTGGGGGGCTGTGTGGGGGGGGGGCTGTGTAATCATTCATTATCATTAATCCCCCGTCTCAATTACAGTATATGACATAATCGTGGGATGTAAAATTAAATATGTCTCTTCTTCTCAATACTTTCAACTAGGTAGATAATTACTATGAACTAAAGAGAGAGAGAGAGAGAGAATAATTTTCAACTAAAGCCTGTGACAAACATCTTGGCATTTCAGGTAAACGAATAAAACGCAAGCTCTGGCGCGACGTTGCCAAGTGGTAAAAGGGTGTGGCTAAGGAGACAGGAGACAGACGTAGATGTGTACAAAATAAAAGTGACAATACCGTTGGCCTCTCATTTGCTAGCAACATTTAAAGGGAACTTGGAGCCACGCCTTTAAATGCCAAGATGATTGTCACGCCGTTAGAGTTATAAATGTTGACCTAGGAGAATAGGCACTATGAACTACAAAGATAATCACTATGAACTATTATTTTGATCTGATACAGAGATAACTACGTTGAATTAATGGAACTTGTAGAGAAGCATGCAGACATTATTAGCAGGGTTTTTTACAATTTTGTATCCTATTAACATAATTATAATGAAATGAGATCTTTGAGTTTAACGTCCCACGATTATGCCTTTTAGCCTAAGGAAGACGGATGATTAAGGCAAGTTAATAATAATAATAATAATAATAATAATAATAATAATAATAATAATAATAATAATAATAATAATAATGGAAGAATTGATGGAATGAGAATGAGTGAGGAACCCCAGAAAATTCACGGACAGGAAGTTGTCCTCCAACTTAGCTGGTCGGGAATCAAACCAGGGATCCAATGCTCTACCACTGAGGCCTCTGCTCCTCCCTACTAATAGTAATAAGTAACTTAAACTAATTATACAATAATTTCAGTTTTCGACCTGGCAACGCTGAATAAGAAAAAAACGTATCTTTCCTTATACCAGGGAGAATTATATATACGTATATATATTTGCAACCCTTTTATAGTGTGAAGTATGTTACATGAATGTTAATAGACGAAATGTGAGATGCTTACTTAATATTTCTAATTTTTCTTTTCTTGGAAGAATGAAAAGGAAAAGAAAGAAGCAAAATGGAGCAAATAGCAATAGCATGCCTTAACGCTTTTTTTTAAAAAAAATCTTCTTCTGCTTATTTTTTTCCTTAACCCTCTTTGCTTTTCTCGTAAAGAAGACTGTAACATGGTGAAAAGGGAATGAAATTACGTTTATCACTTGTCCTATTCATCTACGTAATATTTCTGTGCGTGAAAAGAGGACATATTTTTTAGTGACGCCATTTTGAACTGTTTTCAAGCCTAATTTAACCTTTTCAAAGGAATTTAAAAATAAGCGAGTAACTATTTATAAATAGTTGAAAGTGAATGGAATAATAATAATAATTCAGGTTAACTCGATATTTCCAAGTAAACAATTCACGTATGGATAGACCAGTGGTCAATGAACTTATGAAGCTGAAGCTTCTGAGCTGAGCTACCCTACCGTTTATAAATCCTACTGTGAGTTAACAACCAAAAGAATTACCAACTTTGTTTTTACAAAATAATAATAATAATAATAATAATAATAATAATAATAATAATAATAATAATAATAATAATAATAATAATATCTTACATTTGTTATTGCCTATAAACTTACAGAAAATTTCTAGTAAATATAAAATCAAACTATCCAAGTTAGCAAACGTCTAATATACATCCGAAAAATATAACGTTTAGCAAACGTCTAATATACATCCGAAAAATATAACGTTTAGCAAATGTCTAATATACACTCGAAAAACATAATGTTTAGCAAATGTCTAATATACACCCGAAAAACATAACGTTAAGCAAATGTCTAATATACACCCGGAAAACATAACGTTTAGCAAATGTCTAATATGCACTCGAAAAACATAACGTTTAGCAAATGTCTAATATACACCCGAGAAACATAACGTTTAGCAAATGTCTAATATGCACACGAAAAACATAACGTTCACAACCCCACGCGTATACAATCAACTGTGAGATGAAGCTGACAATGGCGGTTGCGCGGGAGAAACAAGCAGTTGTTGTCGTCAGCGCCACCTGTCGTTAACGTCAGTTCAGTGAACGAATCGACGTTAGCCAACTATAGCGTTAAACAAAATCTATCTAAAATGTCCCCGCTGGCTATTAGTAGTTCGCGATCGACGGTTTGACGATCACTGGGCTAGACGATGAGGATGGTTTAGCTGTTTTCTTTTGTGGGACCAGGACTCGTTAAAGGAACGGGTTTTAATCAGGTGCGAATCTAGAAATTTTTGTTGGGAGGGATAAAAGTTTTTTCTTTGGGGGAGGGTGTCCAAATTACAAGCCACTTCGACTATATGGTATTGAACGATTATTATTCTGCATCCGAAAACACGATAAATAATTGTAAAATACTTCATAAAAAATGATAGAACTACATTGTTTTTACTGTAAGAGAAAGTGTCTAGATGAAGTGTAAGATCAGATTTTTGTGTTAAATTAATTATTTCCATGTTGAACAAGTATCGTATTATTGAGAAAGTGTAACTTTGTGGTGGACAAACACCGTGTGCGTGGGTTTCCTCGGGGCTATCTCGTTTCCTACCACTTTCTTCATTCCACTATTTCATTCATTACTCATCATCACCGTCTCCTTTAGCCTAATTGGCATAACCGTGGGATGTAAAACTTAGATTTCATTTCATTTCATTTGAGAAAGTGTATAAATGTATGTTGATTAGGAAGTTTTAGAGGAATCCGGACTCGGTGGAACTACCATCGGATACGCCCCTGAGTTAAAACATACATGAGTAGGGTGACCATACTTTTCGATTAATCGGGAATGTCCCGATTTCAGGACACAAAATCGTCTCGATCTTTTTCTCAAACAGTTTTTTTTTTCACTGCAAGACACCGTAATTAAATTTTATTGTTGAAGCATAGCAACCCTTTACAGAACTAAGGTTATATAAGACATTGATCTACAGTTGAAAGTGGAATATAAACCATCGTAATGCGTTCAGGCTTGGTGACTCGAGGTGACCCATAATACAGAATCGACAAAATTTCGTTGTACACAAGAAGAGGTTGGTAATCTAACTCTAAGGAACACAATTTTCTCTCTCTCTCTCTCTGTCTTCTCACTAATTGTACAGGGTGGCCCGAAAATAGGTATACACTCCTGTACTGATCAAGTATAGTTTTCTATCTTATAGGTTTATTTGCTTCGGCTGTTCTAAGCATGCACAGATAAAAATTTGTTCTCCGGACAGCGGTATATTGTACAGTCACAAACATTAATAAATGGAGGTTGGAGCCATAAGAAATAATGAAATAATAAAATAATACAGCCTCCATTTATTAATGTTCGTGACTATACTAATACACGGTATCCTCTTGCTTACTATAGAAATCAGTACGGAACATACGTTAGCCGTATGCTACATAGGCACTGCCCTTAGATGTTACATCATGCCGTTGCAAGATGTATGGCATCTAACAGTTTTCCTTATATTACATACATATGTATGTTACCTTCGTCAGCTATATGTTATATACGTCCATTTGTATGTGAGATCCTGACCGCCTACATTGTTTCATACGTTAAGTACGTATAGATGGAACACTTATACAGAAAATATTATAAAACATGCGTTTTCAGTTATACGTCTTCTGTACTTTAAATCCAAGGACTACAGGAATTACGCATGTAACCTATCTTTTTAAGTACGCCACCTACATTTTTTCTCAGTGTAAGATATAAGCAAAAAGTCATTAAGAACAAATAATAAAGAAACTAAGTCTACTTGATGGATGACAATAAGAAATTATATAAAATGAAATGAGTTAATCAGTACGGGATTATACCTACTTTTGGGCCACCCTACATAATTTTCTTTCTTGCTTGATCGTAATTTAAATACAAGTTCTACCAGGATTTATACATGTGACAATCAGGGAAAAGAAAATATACTTATCAGGAATCGTTAAAAGAAGCTCGTTGAGTAGAATATAAGAGATGCCACTGAGCACAAACAATGTAACGTATAACCTATTTATATTTGCAACGTTCTGTAGGCAGAGTTAAAATAATGTAGATAGGAGTTTAATAATTCATCCTTTTATTATAATAAATGTCTTATATAAACTGTTGTACAAAGTTTTTACAAATTTTTCTCTAAGTCTTTGATGACTCTAAAATGCTCTCAGAGTACGTTTTAAACATTTCCCTTCGGCATACGATGTTGCTTTCGAGCAGAATGGATGCTTGTCTTTGCCCACAGTGTTCTCGAACGGGATAGGTTATATTCCGCAGTTAACAGCCCTGGGAGCAGCTATTCACAGAAATATACTCCATAACTCATGTCAGCCTAGGGAGTAGTTATTAAAGGATATCTCTTTAGTCCATGGGCGGCCTCGGTAGTAGATATTGTAGGTGAGCGATCAGCACTGGCACTGATAACTTTTGAGTCCTGGAGTCCTCTTTTATAGGCTTCCTTTTGGAGGGAGGACTTGTGGAGTGGTTTTCGGATTTCTTCATGGCTTTCCGTGTACTTTCGTTACTTGATTAAAGTATAGTTTCCTTAAAATGGAATAAAAAAAAACACGTGTTTGTAGTCAAAAGATGTGCCTGTGAACCACACGCATTTCTTTTCAGTAAATGTATATACAAAGAAATAAATAAGAAATAATGAAAATATAGTTCCTTCATTAAGAAATGTTAAACAGGGAATGAAACCTATGAATATTTGAACTGGAATTGTGATTATTATTAATTCATTATCTGCAGCAATGCTTTAAAGTATATACTTGGACTACATCCGGTTCTGTTGGGTCGCTGCGATTTTTGGGGTCGTGTCTGTCCCGGTCAACATTCTGTCTGATTATCGGTTTGAGAAACTCGATCCGCACCGGTTGACTTAAAGAAAAGCTATGACCCAACTGACACAGATCACCTGGGACCCGTCCCTAGTAGCAAGAAAGCTTTCGGCTAATTTTCACGTGCTTGGCTTTTGGTTTTCTAAGCTTGCACTTGAAACGCATGTTTTCATACAATCTGTCTTTTGTTGTACTTGCAAGCGATGCTTCGGACTCTTAGCAGAGTTTAATAGTATCACTGGTCGTTCATTGGCAATTGACTTGACTTGACCTGTAAAACGCTTGCGTCAAGCTTGAATGGAACACTGAATGCAAGGTTGTCCCCATGTAACTTTGATACTGGAATCCAGCTTGCGGCATGCTTTCACATTTTTCAATGAAGTTGGATGCAAACTTGGCCGACTTGCAATTCAAGTTTCAAGCAAGCGATTTGCAAGTTGTCTCCGCTACTAGGGATGTCATCACTACTGTATATACATAAATCATTCACTTAATCTGCTTCTTTTTATTAATACATGCAAAACAAAATGTGAATATAGGAGACAGAAAATACTGATGTCTTCCCTTTTGATCTTCCCGATTATCTAAACCTAATTCGTAGCAAAATGTTAATTTGACATTCAAACTCAACACATTGCCACCAAGTGTCTGAAAGGTAAGAGGAGGCCTGCTTGTTTAAATAGTAGGTCCATTTCTGCGTGAGTGAAAATCCATGTTCGGTTGTAGTCTACTCTTCTGATGTATCTGGAGTGTCTCACGTATAAAGCGGAAAACAAAGAAAGAAAATAGATAGAGATGTCCTTCATACAATTCAGTTTCCCCCAAGTTATCACATCTGCCATTTTTAGACGATGGCAACTGGCTAATTTGTCCTGACATTAAGAGCCAATTTCAGAGAGCGGAAAATTACTTTCAGTTGACAAACACAAGTGTAGCTTTTCCTAAGCGTGGGAGAAACCATTTCTTTTGTTATCGAGCGTAGGTATAATTTTCTAAAACAAATATCAAAAATCAATAACATTTTACGTTACAGTGCATTATAAGAAGTATGTGCTACTTTTAGGAGAATATATCTCCATGTTAGGAATATCTGTGTCACTGTTAGATGTATGTGTCATTGCTAGAAGTTTGTGTGTCACGGGTAGAAGTGTGAGTGTCACTGTTAGGGACACATGTGCCACTTTTAGTAGTATGTGTGTCACTGTTAGATGTTTGTGTTACTTTAAAGAGTATTGCGTCACTGTTGAGGCACATGTGTCACTGTTAGAAATATATGTTATTGTTATTAGTATGTGTGGCACTGTTAGATGTTTGTGTCATTGTTAATATATTGCATCACTGTTGAGGATACATGTGTCACTCTTAGGAATACTGTTATTAGTATGTGTGTCACTGTTAGAAATCTCTGTGTTACTGTTAAGAGTTTACTGTTAGAAGTTTGTGTGTTAGGGCTGTGTGTCTCATTATTAGTAGTATGTGTCACTCTCAGGAGTATGTGTGTTACTGTTCAGGCCGGTAGCCAGACTCAAAATGTAGGGGGGGGGGGCTTAAGTTAGGGAAGGCCGATCCAATTATATTATAGTTCATCACCATATTATAGTTCATTTGCAAGCCTACTGTGTAATGTTTAGGGGGCACCAGCAAAAATTTAGGGGGCCCGCCACCTAGATTCCCTGATAAAGGCTTTATGAATATGTTTCACTGTTAACATTATGTCTGTCACTGTTAGAAGTTTGCTTGTCACTGTTAAAAATACATGTGTCACTGCAAGGAGTCTGCGTGTCACTCTTTGGAGTATGTACGCCAGTGTTAGAGCTATGTGTTTGTAGGAGTATGTGTGTCACTGTTAGATGTTTGTGTCACTGTAAGGAGTATTGTGTCACTGTTGAGATACATGTGTCACTGTGAGGAATATATGTTTTTGTAATTAGTATGTGTTTCACTGTTAGATGTTTGTGTCACTGTTAAGAGTATTACATCACTGTTGAGGGTACATGTGTCACTGTTAGGAATATGTGTTACTGTTATTAGTATGTGTGTCACTGCTAGAAGTTTCTGTGTCACTATTAGGAGTTTACTGTTAGCAGTTTGTGTGTCAGAGCTGCGTGTCTCATTATTATTAGTAGTATGTGTCACTCTCAGAAGTATGTGTGTCACTTTTAGGAATATGTTTCACTGTTAACAGTATGTCTGTCACTGTTGGAAGTTTGCTTGTCACTGTTAGAAGTATATGTGTCACTGCAAGAAGTCTGCGTGTCACTCTTTAGAGTATGTACGCCACTGTTAGAGCTATGTATCTGTTATGAGTATGTGTATCACTGCTAGGAGTATATGTGACACTGTTAGAGCTATGTGTCATTTGTAGTAATGTGTGTGTCTCTGTCTATGCCATGTTCAGAATCATTTCAGTGCATTAGCTATAGTATCAAAAGAAAAAATGATGAAATCTAGACTTCAAAAGATTTATTGACAAATTGGTTGTCTCGAGGAACAGTACAATAGATTTGATATGCAAATGGAAAGGACCATTTGTTATGAATGGGTATTTTTCATTATGTATAAGTATATATGGTTGTTTTCATTGATTTTATTGTTTTGTTTTTTTAGAATACTGAAAGAATTAGAAATTTTTAACGGCTGTGATCTACCGAAAAATTATGTCACGAGACGCCAAGACAATGAATGAGGGCGAACCAGTTTCAAGGATAGACTACTGTAAATAATTTCAGCACATGGTTGACAAGGATGCGGATTTTGCAGAGAAGCCTGTGTACTACACTGTACTTAACGGTTTTGTGAACAACCATAATTGTATCTACTGGGATCCTGAAAATTCTCAGGCTCATGTGGACAGGGCAGTGAATCTACCGGGAGTTGCTGTGTACTGCGGTGTGGTTTATATCACTGCGTGGTGTGATTGTCCTTTCTTCTTCGAGGAAACCGTAACTTGTCTGCGGCGTGTCTTGATATGTTTCAGATAAGAATTTTGCCTGCTAGCAAAATCTGTATTGTGATGAACCATTTTTTTTACATACAAAGAAAACACAACCCCACCTCACTACCATGGAGATGTCAGGTTGCACCTCGATACAACTCTATCCGGACAGTAGGTTGGTGAAAGAAGTCCTGTTGAATACCGATCTTGGTCTCCTAAATTGACAGCTCTGGAGCACTACCTCTGAGACCATCAAGAATGAGGTACATTGACAAAACTCAGCAACAATCGATGAGCTACGAAAAATCGTAGAGTCATGTGCTGCCATTACGCCAAATACATTATCGTCCGTGGTTTGGTGCGCAATTCAGTACCATTGGTATTGTATACCAGCTCCTAGTGGTCATTTCGAACACATACCATGACTCTCTCAGTGCCAAAAAATTGTCACGTCAAGTCAAATTTCTTAAGGGACATGGACTAGGAAACAGTTAATTCATTTTTGGACCTATCTGTATACTTACTAACTACAATAAAAAAACTATAGTATTTTAGTATTTAATGTAAATATTATAGTATGTTTGAGCAAATTAGTATGCATTGACATGTATTTCCAAGAACTGAAAACTTTTCGAAAATCCAGGGAGGCACCTCACTCCATATGCCTCGCTGCTGGCTAACAGGATTAGCGTTTAACCAAATAAATGTTCAAAGACGAAAGATATACCAATCAATAGATAGAATTGACTTGAACAAAATAATATATGAAAGTATAGAAGATCACAGTATTTATGAGAAAACTGAGCATAACGAACTTCTTGGTAAAAATAAATATTGATGCTGTGCAAGAACGACTCCACTTATGAGGCTAAAGTGAAAGAGATACTAGAGTAGTCCCTGATTAACATCTTCAGTCTGACGGTAGCAGGAAAACAGTTCATATGAAGGTTAATGAGATAAAGACAAATATCATTAGTCTTAAACTTCAATTTCCGTTAAAATAAAATATAAATTAGTCAATAAATCGCATAGATTTTGAACAAAATAATTTTGAACAAATTGAAAATAAACAATCATGCGTAAACTTTGAGAAATCAAGAAAAAGCGCATTTTCGTCGCTACGTACACTCATGTCAAAAATTATTGTCGCATGTCTATAATTATGTTGTTGTAGGAATATAATTTGATAACTAATTCGCCCGGTATTTCTTATAATGTTAGTACCTATATAATCGGCAAAGACATGTATGTGGCAAATTTCATGTCAAAAACGTAGTAAATAAGAACAATAAAACGAAAATAAGATTTCCTTGTCCATTTATCATTTTATTTTATTCATTCTAATTTACGTATTTATAATTCATTTCCTATGAAATTTACCACAAATATACATTTCCCGATTATACACATAGTATCAGTATTAAATGTACCCTGCAAAATTATTATCAAATTATATTCTTACAAGAAGACAGTTATAGATATGCGACAATAATTTTTGGATATGAGTGTACATTTCCCTGGAGGCAGTGTTGTTATTCTAATTTTTTAACAACAGGTTCTGTATATACATACATACAGATAGACAGAGACAGAGACAGAGACAGACAGAGAGAGAGAGAGAGAGAGAGAGAGAGAGAGAGAGAGAAATAAGTAGATAGATAGATATAACTCTCAGGAAACAAACTATACATGATAGATTAAAGGAAATCTTTTACTGGATACCACAACTGACAAGTTGTGACCTAGACAACCTCCTAATACAAAGTGGTGTGACGAATTAGGTAGCATTGCGAATATCTTGGAAACGATTTATCCAAAATAAATGGTTGTCAAAACGTATTGGAAACACCTTAATCCAGCAAGGCATCGACAATTCGACGACGAAAGTGCAAAACCTCGTAACTCATCAAAATCAAACTTTTCAGAAGAGAGAGAGAGAGAGAGAGAGAGAGAGAGAGAGAGAGAGAGAGAGAGAGAGAGAGAGAGAGAGAGAGAGAGAGAGAGAAAGTTCTGCTTTTACATTATCTTATATGCGATACGAGGTTTTAAAAGTTAGTTTTACATGTTTTTTAAATTGGGTTTTCGTTTATGAGGTTCTACACACACGCAGATTCATATGTGGAGAATTGAATGCAACCAAAATCTAAAATTCCATAGAAAGTGATGATACGAGGTTTTGCACTTTCACCATCGATGTTGATAATGGTATGTATGCGTTTCAAATACTAATAACCATTACCACTATAATCATGTGATTTCGGTTCTCATTCGTGATATCTGAGCATTTGAGATTAATAAATTAACGCTTTTACAAGTATATTGTTCTGAGAGATCATATGTTTAACCCTGTGGCACTAAGAATTTCTAAAAACAAAGATAAATTAAAATTTGCTATTCCTAGGTATAACAAACGGTTCTGAGAACTCGAAATATTTTAACAACCGGTTCTGACGAATCGGTGGGAGCCAGCTAATTTGCACAACTGCCTAGAGGCCATACCGCTTAACATACCGGGAAAACTTTTAAACTTATGACTTTTATAAAATCCTCCATGGAGAAGAAGGATGGTTCAAATTTACATCCTACTCTAAAAATAAGTTTAGTTCATTCAATGTTGAAAGAAAACATGATTTTCACGAAAGCGCTCCAACGATTTAGTTTAAGTTTCATAAATAAACTTTCATAAACAACTTTATAATATGATATGATTCCTTTGTGGTAAGTCTACAAGAGGTAGGATGTTCTTGGGGCTCAGTTCATTTTGACCGATATTTTCGAAAATAACACGAGAAATTTGTTTATCTATACTAATATAATGGGACCTCGATAACTCAAAGCCTAAGGAAATACATAAAAGTTTGAGATATGAGTTTCTCGGGTTATCAAGGTTCCAGTTATCAATGTGACCACAACAAAAATTAGAGATAACGAGGTTCCTGCGTTCTTCATTAAAAGTGACTATGTAATCTCTATAACTCAAAGTTTTCTTTGTTCAACCTCTGTAATTCGAAGTTGTGAAAGTTCCATAAAAGAAGTCTTATTCACCTAGAAAGATACGAAAGTTCGAGTTGCCAAAGATTTTGAATATTATTATGGAACCGTTAAAATTTGAGTTATCAAAGTGGTAATTTTCAAACACTCGACTTACAGAGGTTATTTTAACATTGAGTGTTAAAGAGAGTTCAAAGGAATTGAAAAAGTCGAGTTATTAAAGAATTCGAGTTATCGTGTTCCAACTGTATAATAATAAACATGTGTGTATATTTATCTGTCTGTCTGTCTGTCTGTCATCAGCTTTTAGCTAGAAACAAATAACCTATGATAAAAATTTGTACGAAGATAAATTTTTATCATATCTATACCAGTATAAAGTCTTTTTACAGATTTTAAGGCCCAGAATGGTCAGATTTGGGAAGGGAGGTGAAAATGTATGCAAAATCGTATGCAGTTTTTCTCGGGTTCTGATAACGCCGTGTGTTTATGCAACCCCCTCAAACACCAAGTTTGTGCGGGCCTATATAACGACAAAGGATAAATACTTGGCATTGGAGGAAGAACATTTTAACTCTTTGGATGAACGTTCTGATTGGAGAGTCGGCATCGACGGGTCCTCATTCTTTTTATCCAGTTTCTAAATTAAGACCCGGCAACCAAGGATGCTTACAGCTAGAGATGCAAAAGAGCCGGCTTTTTTGAATCGATGGTTTTTCTCACATAAAAAGCCGGCTTTTTTGGGAAAAAAACGAGAATTTTGGAAATTTTGGATTTTTTCAACTTCATGATTTTTCTATCTAAATAGCTTTCTTATAGTATATTCTATAGTTAGATAAGAATTCCATGACCTGAATGTGATATTTCGCTCTGAAATTCACCATCAAGATGCATGGAGCACATGTTTTACGAATTAAAGCTAACATGAAGAATGTAGTATTTGAGGGTAATTTTAGAGGCTATTTAACTTTATTTTAACTTTTGAGTTATCGACATCTTTTTTGTTCTCTAGTTTGTCATCCGTGTTTCATTTCTAAGAGCTTTTAGTACTCTAGCTTCTAGCGCAAAAGTTAAACTTGCCCGTTTTTCTATTTATCCGTCAAAGCGTACGTTTTTCAATATATCCGTCAAACCGTACTTCCACATTTCTGTTATACTGTAGCTGTGAAGTGATTTAGCAATAATTTTCCGGACACAACCTTGAATGCCAATTTATACAAATAATCAGTAGCGGATTTAGAAAAGTACTTTAGGAGGGTTTTTTCTGATTGTTTCGTTTCCTGAAAAGTCCTAATTTTATTTGGGAAGTGCTTGAAGTTTATGAGTACAGGCATAACTAATATTTCGTTTCGTTTATATGTTTAGCAATAATCTTCCGGATACAACTTTAAAAATCATTTTATACTGAGAATCAGTGGCGGATTTAGAAAAGTATTTTGGGAAGGGTTTCTTACTAATGTTTAGTTTTTTTAAACATTCGTAATTTTTATTTGACGGGAGCTTAAAGTTTATCAGTAAAGGCATAAATAATAGATATTTCGTTTGTTGCAGACATTCCGTAACTTTGGGGAACGGGCTTCGGTCCGAAAGACCGCCCCCCTAACCTTCGCAAAACCGTCACTGCTGGTAATTAGTAATAATAACGATTTAAAAACAATAAAAAAGGAAGTCGCCCAACTCACAGTACACGCACTATTTCTACATTCACAGATGGAATGAAGAAAAGCTTTGACAGAATGGTCGAATGCTGGTTGAATCCCGGACTTCCCGATAGAAGCGCAAAAGCTAATCACTCAGTCATGTTTGTTGTGCAGTTGTATTTAGCTTAACTTAAATATATTCCGTAGTCTTTTTTTTTGGGGGGGGGAGTTCCGTAATGATATGTTGAATCCCTCTTGTTAAAAATTCAGAAAACTTGAGGATTGGGTAAACTGTGATGGTGGTTCTATAAAACTTAACTGTAGAATTTCAAGAATATACAGAACCAAAAGTTCTAGATGTGCAGTCTTTTAGTGTATCATATAAATCTAAGTATTTCTCTTATGTTTTATTTTAATTTTATTTTGTTTCAAAAAGAGGGTATGGAATATTTTGAAGTAAAAATACTACATACTATTTTGCTAGTTATTTGTGTATTCTTTAAAAAGAAGTGTTTACTTTTAGGGTTGGCTGATTTACACCAACTTTTTTTTTAATAACTGGTTTAAACCACAAAAATAAAAAGAATGAAAAATGCGAATCGTGTGAACTTCATGGTAACGTTTCCAGATATCAAACCACCTGCAATAGTTTTATTTCCCTTTCACCTTTTAATCAAGGTGTCCCATGTTCAATTCTCGGTCGAATCACAATCCTTCTTTCATGCGTAACCCAAGTAGCGGTTCGGATGTCAGTTTAAGCGAAAGTCTTCTCCTTGATAACCTCAGTATTTCGTAAGGATGTTAAGCCTAAATATACGAAACAAACCAAATTGTATATTTCTACATGCCTAAATGCGTGTTGTTTTATAAAGAAGCCAATATTGCTTAAATATATTGATAGAAATTGGCAAAATTTATCGATTGCCTACGTAGCTTCCAACATTAGCTTGGATTGGACTTTCAATGATATCTACGTATCGGTACTAAATTTGTAATTTAATACCTCAGTTTTAGCGTACTGATTATGGTACGTTGACCTTTAAATTTTACATGCAAAGCAATAACAGGATTTTCCCGTTATTGTCTTACATTTCAAGTAATGACGGGATTTTCCCAATGGCTAGGGCGGGAGATTCTCAACTTAAGAAATTTACTGACCGCACTTCTTTAAGCTTATGGGAGTTCTTCCGGCATAACCCCGCTGTTGCATAATAACATCAAGGCGAAACAAACTTAGGCTATTTCTGTGAATATGTAATATAAATACATAAAGCAAAAAATCTAAGTCAAAAAAGCCTGGTTTAAAACATCCCCCAAAAAACGGGTTTTTGGCATTTTCAAAAACAACCACGGTTCTTGCCAACTTTGCTTACTTTTGTATATAGGAGGTTAAAAAATTCTTATTATATACATTGGTTAATCCTGTGGAATTCATAATGTAAATATGTTGAAGAAAAATTGTTTGAAATATTTTTTCGAAATTCATAGTTTATTTTCGATGTTTTATATTATTATCAGCATCAACCACTAATTAAATGATTTTTTGTGTTATAGAGAAGCGATACAAAGTCTGTTTTATCAATTTAAAGCAGTATTTTGAAAAAAGCCCAAAATTTCCGAAGCAAAAAAGCAAAGCAGAAAAAACCGAGTTTTTTTTCCAAAAAAGCCGGGTTTTTTCCGAGCCCTTGCATCTCTACTTACAGCTAGCATTTTATAAATGAATGTTTCATTATAAATGCTTTAGTAGGGCATTAGTAATTTTTGTATTTAAAAAAAATCTCTATTAAGAGGTGCTTACTCTTGAGAGTGACTTCCTTATAGACAATTTCCACAACAATGACAACAATTTCGTTCATATTTCATAAATAAATATTTCGTAACTATCTTATAATATGGTGTAAGTAATTTTTTTTATGAGAACATGTACAAGTCGGAGTAAGGTGAACTCTTTCGAGACACTTGTTCATTTGATTCTGTTCATACTCCACAAATAAATTTCTCTCTAACGACCCTACAATATAGCATAAATTTTATCATGAAAAAAAAAAAAATGAAAAATGGGTACTTTGCTCTACGAGGTGAGTTATCTTTTTACAAAGTATTCTGAAAACGCTTATTATGACTTTTTTTTAAAAAAATATTTCATAGTAAATACGCTGAGAAACATCGGTTATCCGGACAGAAATATACTCTACAAATATACGGAATATATATGTTTACTACGGAAATCTGTACCGAGCATACGCTATCCATATTCTACATACCTATTGCCCTTTTCCGCTTAGATGTTGCATCATGCCGTTGGAGGATGTCTGATGTTTAACAGTCTTCTGTATATTACATATATATACCTTTGTGACATACGTCAGCTATATGTTACATATATATATATATATGTCCTTACGTCTATATACAGTTCTTTATTTTATACGGAAAATACGTTATAAAATAAACGTTTTCAGTTATACGTTTGGTGCTCATACGAAGTCCAAAAATTACTGGATTTACGCATGTGACCTACGTCCTGACGTACTTCATATATGTTTCTCTTCTCTGTATAAATGTCTATGTAATAAACTGCAGCATGACACGATTCAATTAAAGAAGTGTGAGTAAGAGAATTTAATCGGGAGCCTTATACCTTTTATTTCATTTCATTTCTCGGGTAATTTTAGTCATATTTTATCTGGTTAGGTGTTATATTACTTTGTTTTAAAAAAATAAAATTGGGAGTGATTTTTTAAAAGAAATTTATTTTGTTTACACAAAAAAAGATGTAGAAAAATATCTTGCAGCGGAAAGAAAAAAGATTTCAAGTCTTTTTCTGAACCGCGTTTTCTTTTTTGCTGTTGCAGACAAGAAAGAAAAAAAAGAATGTGAGAAACTAAATAAGAAAGCACACTTAATCCTCTTGTAAGTTGTTTAGGTCTTGATACTTTCAAAATGAGAATTTTGCTTGTTCGTAGAAAAACGACAAAAATGTTTTTTTTTAAAGATTATTCACCTAATACTTTTCTTCAAGTACCTAATATTCTAACATCTTCTTCTTCTTCTTTTTTTAGCTTAGCTTATATACAAATAATATCTATTTCCTATACACTTTCTTTTAAACATCAGTTTACCCAGTTTCCAATGAATCATCATCATCATCGTCATCTTAGGTATTCTGCCAATATTGGTAGGTCACTTGCTGCAAGTGAGAGGCTTCAATGCTCCAAGATCTGCCAATCTCTTCGTCTTCATGTACAATTTTCAAGGAACATAAAAAGTTCGTTACTGAATTCTCTATGTCTGCGTGTCTGTCTGTCTGTTATTTGCGATTTTTTTTCATTTTTAACCCTCCATTCGATCAAAATCAAAATGGACATCAAAAACAATCAGAGAAAGTGATGGAATTTTTCGCGTCACTCTTACCGTTCCCGAGATATTGCCCAAAAAAGTTCGGATTTCCGGAGATTTAAGGAATCATATCTCCGGAACCGTAAATCATAGAGAAATGATATTTTTGCAAATTTTTCAATTTTGATCACTCCGTTTGAAGCATGTGTTTTCGTAAAAGAACATATCGTAGGACGTTTTAACAGAACTTTTAAACAAAACACGCGAAAAAAATTAGTACGGAAGGAAATTAAAATGGATAGATATATTAGAAGAATTTTTATATGAGTATAATAATAAAATACATAACCAATTGGTATAAAGCCTCTAGAAGTTAATTAGAAAAACGAATTCTTTTTAAGTTCTTTCTGCCAGTGCTCTTGTAGCATTTTGAACTGGTTCTGTTTTGATATCGTCCATTAATTCGGTGACACTGGCGCCTGTTAATGTGTCTTAAGCACTGATCCCTAGTCTCACAGGCCCATTTGTTAAATTTTAAATCTTTACATAATATTTGTTGTTTAATTTTTTAAAAATTTTCTGTTGTTGATAATTTTATTTTGTAATCAAGTTCAGAAGTATCCATTGAAAAAGAAAATGAAAGTTTCAATTTGATCCTCAATCACAACCAAGGTCCAGCTACGAGTAACAGAAAAAAAATGACACGGGTCTGTTAAACATTATCCGTGGCGTGTGCATCCAATCATAAGAAAACATTGCCCCCGACAAAATCGGTGTCGGCGGTACCGCCGACAGTATCGGGGCCTTGGCCGACAGCATCTGCGTGTCGGAGGATCGGCCGATAATATCGGTGGCATGTGCAAGCTACGATTTGAATATATTGAAGTCGATTTCACTGTCGACATTATCGGTGCTTCCACCGATATTATCGTTGCCGTGTGCAAACGCACTTAGACTTTTCACCAGTGCCGCCGGGTTAATTGTAGTCTTCTTCGCCCTATCTCTCTCTTTCCTGCCATTTTACCCTTTAGCACGTTCCTCACGATAAAATTCCTTCTTAGCCATTGTCTCCACGAGTTCCTCTAACTCTTCTTCTTAGTATCTTTAATTGTTCTCTTGCTCCCCACCATTTCTAAGAACTTTTATTTGGCTTCTGATGGGCCAATAAAGAAAACAATGAAATATTTGCCTTATAGAGTTTACAGCAAAATACTCTCTAAGCTAAACCATCAAATTTTAAAGTCCAAAATGAGATATGGCTAGAGGTACTCAAAAATGCCGGTAGTCACGCATATCCGCATCAAATTAGCTTTGTGCAGATATATTTTCTTGATTTTCTTGGCAGATGACCGATAAACTTGAGGATATTCGTTAAAAGGAAAGAGCCTTAACACTTTAACCGAAACATGGGTCTCGGAGACCCAGTGATAAATTTTAAAAACAATGGTGGCATCCCTGGTTGCTGGTGAAAGCTTAAGTTTATTTCGCTCTTTTATTGTATACTTTCATGTATCATGTATATAACAAATCTTAAATACATTTCAAAGTAAATATACTACAAAGTTGACTTATAGGTCTCTGAGACCTTGTGTTTCTCATAACGTTTCTGAAACTCATGTTTCGGTTAAAGTTTAACTTAAGTTTAAGTATGAAATAGTCGAAAATTGTGATATGATTCATTGTGATATAACCCACAATCGTGATATGATTAAACCCCGGCTCAAACTTCTTGACGTCTGTCGAAAGCCAATGATGTGCAGATGCGACGTTGTCGGATTTCTCTTCTTTTCCTATATAGGCATAACGTGAAACATTAACGCGAGATATTAGGATATTGAAAAATAAATTCATTCTTACAAATTTATTAATTATAGTGACGTTGCCCCTATATCATAAGGACGTATCTTTGAAATTGCTTTCTTCTAATCCAGGTACAAAGCAATTAGACAACGTCCCCCAACTTGCATTGGATATCGTGCAAAGAAGGACACGCCTTAAACGTCAGGATGTTTGAGCCGGATTGTAATTGTGATATAGCTCAAAATTAGAATATGATAAATTGTGATATAACCCAAAATAAAGATAACCCAAAATTGTGATATAACCCACAATTCTGATTAATTTCCTAACTTTAATTTTTGTTTAAGTATGATGTTGTTTAAAGAAAACAACATGCATGTATTGAGATATCACATCGAACTCAGCTAAATAAGATACTGAAGAGTAAGTTTTCAACCAACATTTTAATTTAAAAAAAGATATTGAGAAAAATGAGTGTCTGTGACGAAATAATTGATATTTTTTATCCTGGTGGAACAAAATTTTAAAGATTTATTTATGCAGCTTATATGTAAAGAAAATACGAGGATATTCAAAAAGTAAAGGCGAATTTGAGAAAAGCTATACTTATTCTAATGATAGAAGTTTCACAAGTTTTTTGATTCCATCACAAAAAAAAAAAAAAAAAAAGGTTTTCGGTTGCATCTGAAACCAATTTTGCACTGCGTCAGTGACTAACCAATGGTTGAGGTTTAAATTTCTTAACTTCTGGGGATGATGGATGTTTCCGAACTATACACGCTGTCTAATTTTCCGGTTCGGGATGATGTACCCAAGGATGTTATAAATAGAGGATCTGCCCATATGTATCGTCATCCTGATGCCAAAAATCGATGCCGTAAATCGATGAAGCCAAAAAACAACCGAGCATCGGCACTCTGATTGGTTACTCTCGTTTCCGCCATCGTCTGATTGGCTACTTTCAGTTCCGGCATGATTGTTGGCTCAAAACATTACGACCCTATTGGGCGGAGTGGGCAGAGTAGGCGTGGCAAAACTGTGACGTATGGCTTCAAGATTTTGTTGTAAGGGCAGATCCTCTATTTTATAAGATCCTTGGATGTACCCAAGTTCCTCAGTCATTGAGAACGATGGCCTGCTGGATCTTTCATTGTCACATAAAGAGGTTCTTCAATATTTGAAACGCTCTATCCATTCGTAGATCTTTCTTTGCGATAAACAGCTATCAGCATACTGTGCTTGCTTTCGACGAATAATGTCCGCAGGTTGCACACCTTCCGCATACAAAAAGCGAATCACTGCTCTCATTTCCTCCTTGGTGCAGATTGACAATGGAGCTGCCATGTTTAACGATCTGCTTCACTCCAACGACTAATGTAGGAATACGAGCGATCAGTAGCGTAGCCAGGATGTGTGTTTCCGGGGGGGGGGCAAATGCTGTTATAGGTACACATAGAAAAATTACAAACAAAAAAATATATAAACATAAAAATATATAAAAAATTACAAACATCAAAGTACCAAAGTACATTGTCGGACCTTTTTGAGGGGTGGCCGGCCCCTCTGCCCCCCCTTCCCTACGCCACTGCGAGCGATACATTGTCTCGAAGTGTTGCCAACTACTCTTACTCAGCGCTGGTTATTAGCAGTGTTCCCAATCCCTGGAAAGAGAAATTGCAAATGTGACTTTATTTTTTGAATTCTCCTCCTATATACATTGTCAAGATTGTAGTTCTAACAGTGACACATAATATCCCAAAAGTTTCCCACATACATCTAACATTGAATCACATGAGACTTGTAAATTAGTTAATAAATTGCAATGAAATTTATAAAAAAAATCTTCAAAAAATTAATAGAAAAAATTTCAATCAAAAGTAACTGAACATATTTTTGGGGAGGGGAGTTAATGCGGGAAAATGCGTGAGAATCCCATGGTAGTAACTAAAAACAACTAATTTTTTAAAATTATTTTTTTTTAAAACGTTGCTCAAAATACAGCAATATAAATACAAATAAAACGTTATCTCCCGAATAGAAATATGTTACACTTTTTGTTAAAGCAATTACTTCATCAAAGAAGCTAAACTGAATAATAATGAAATTAAATTTCCGGTATCTTGTGAAATGTGCGATCTGATATATAGTATTTCATTTGAAAACTAAAACCTGCAGCTTTAATTACAAGAAAAATAAAATAAATTAAACTTATTTTAATTTCTAAATCTCTATTTGTTCAGAGTCAAATGAAGCGGAAGTGTATACATTTGTTCATTGTGTATAAATGTTGGAAAAGAAAGAAAAAAAAAGAAACAAGCCAATCTGGAAGTGTCTTTATGCTAAAAACGAGAAATAAGTTTTTAGTAAGAATTAAAAAAAAAATCAAATCAAATGGAGTCTTTTCTAAATGGCTAATCATGTAAAACGGACTGGAATTTTGGGATCAATTGTTGAAGAACGCTGGATTAACAAGAGCTGCAGAAGGGACGGAATTTGGGAGACAGAACAACCATTTCTCCTCCTACTTTCCGCCATTGTTACATTCGACTAGTTATTCCTGATAACGAAAGAGTGAGAAATTGGACGCGAATTGTGGAAGTCGATTTTAGTTCGAATGTCTGTGTTAACTCATTTTTGCGTCTGCTACACACAAGAAAAAAGAAAGCAAAAAAGTACCCCTTTTGTCGTGCTGTCACAGAGCTTATATTTTGGCACAATAACTGCATTCACATAGCAGGGCAGACACAAAAATCCAATTTGCAAGCCGTATGAATTTGATCCTTTTCTGTATTGTTAGAAAAGACAGTATTCCGAATAAAAGAGTATAGTAGATTTTTTCTTTGAAATCTCTCTCTCTCTCTCCCCCTTTTTTTGCGGGCAGAAATATTCCGAGCTGTTTGTGTGTGAATACATAGAGAGAAAAGAGACATTCTAATCTCTTTCAAATACTTGTTAATCCAGAGCAAATTGTACAGGGGCTTATCAATTTGTTCCAGGGATATAAACGGATATGTTCCACGCTTATGACTACTACTAATAACGAGCTGAAATTTATCGCCGTTAACTAATATAACGATTTGTCTGCAAAGAAGAATCTTTTTTTCTTTATTTGTTCTCCACTGTTCTTCCGCTATTTCTTCCATTTCTTTCACTTATCGTATTCAGCCATTCTTTATCCCTCTTTTCCTCAATGCTAGTAATCAAAATCAATGCGCTCATTCCAGCTCAATTAATTTCAATTTTTAACGGTGTTCACTGCACTGACTTATACTTCGTTTCTTGTTATTACTTACGAACTATGTTATGTGCAAACGTTGGAAAGAACAGTATAGGATTGTCCATAAGTGTAGAAGGTGTTTCAAAACAACGCCGACAACGTTTTGGAGATGATTCCTAACATCAAGGTAACACAAAATTATAGAGCAAACTGGGTGTACAAGTGTTTCCTTTCGGAGTTATAGGCTGTCGAAAACATGGAAAAATTAACTTTAAAGGTCCATAGCTTCAATACTATGGGACGTGCCGTCGTCGTCGTCGAGTCAGAACTAATATGAGCGCTGTACAAAAATACATGTTTCAGAATCCTGAGGTACGCACACAACAATATTTATGGTGGTAGTTGGCGAGTACTTCAAATTATATGCCTGTAACCAAACTCCCTTTATAAAAATTTTTGCGTGCGTATCTTAGGATTCTGAAACATGTATTTTTGGATAGCGCACATATTAGTTCCTAATTGAAGTCTTTACTCGACTGTAGTGGGTCTCATAGTTTTGGAGCGATAGATCTTTAAAGTTGGAAGCATTTGTGCACACAGGTTGGTCTATACTTTTGTCTTATCTTAGTGTCAGGAATTACTTCCCAAACGTTATCGATGTTGGTTTGAAACACCCTGTATAATATGATTTACAACGCCAGCCAGCAGCTTCAATTCACATGTGAAAGTTGAACAGATGAATTTTTTTATATTTGTTATATAGAAGTAAGCGAACAGTAATGCTTTGAAATATTAGGAACTACTAACGATAGAAAACATAGTCTTACCACGAATGTCCTATCAGATATGAGTTTTTCAGACAGTTTTCATTACTTCAGAAAACTAAATTTGACACGTTTAGTTATCCAGTTCTAACTCACTTATTATTGGTTAATTTCTTCAGTTCGAATAACTTGGAAAGGAAATATTAATGAACTCCTTCGTTTAACTCTAATTTCAACGTCCAAATTGCCGGAAAGTAACTAAGAAGCCAAAGATATTACCATGATTAAGATATTAAATAATACAATTAAATAAAATTATAATACAAGGTGTCAATCGTGAAGCCCCATGATCATTAAAAGTGTATTTTTTTTAGTTCTTTTAATTTATCCTACTCCCCGATAAACATCACCTTTACGAAGACACTTATGTTTTGCGTGGGGAGGATTGCGTACTAAAGTGAAATTTAGAGCTATTTCGGTGGTAGTTTACTACCAGAAGACGTAACCCTGCTGAATTGGTTTAAATGGAGTAGCCAGACGAAGAGTTTTCTGGGAGAAGTTAACACTTCTCCATTAGTCAAGTTGTCGGAAATCGTAGTTCTTGTTGCGACAACTTGAACATTAGTCCCAGGCGTAGTCAGAGTGGCTTTAACCGCTAGGGTACTGCGAGGTGGAAGACAACTGTAAACTACCACTCTATTTTTCCCAGACAGCACAAAGAGAACAAAAAAATAGAGAGAATTAGCTGTGTCAACGGGAAAACTAACGGGAGGGTGATATAAATGGTGGGGAAAAAAAGAACAATTTTAAATATTAAGAGGAGGAAGAGAAACTGATGAAACTGATATCACCCAAATCCACATTACATATTTGTGACGATCCACATTACATATATATAGGTCACTTATTATTATGGATTTATTAGGAAGTAGATGGCGCCATCTTTTATTTTTTTGGAGACATAAGACCTTATTCTCCCTTCGCCCTTTTCCATCCTACCTTTTTGGTCTCAAAATCAGGTTTGTGTTGTATTAAGAAAATATATTCGAAGATCTGGTACCAGCTGGTAATGTGAAATGACGAGGTCCTCGTGATCTAAAATCCGGATTGTGATTGGTTGGTTTTGAACCCGGAATGGAAGCCATGGATCAACTGACGTAGATCGTCAGTTGGTCACTGTTCGAGGTACGTAGTGTTTGATCTTTATAATTTGTAAAATTAAATTATTGTTTTTTTTTGTGAAAATTGGTGAGAAATTTATCATTGGAAATTTCGTGAGTATGCTCAAATGTATTTGAATAATGATAACTACTTATGGATTGACATATTTAGTCACGAGCAAGTGTAAAATATTGCTGATTGAAAAATTAGATTACTGAAAGACGAAAAATTAGAGTTTGGTGTAGGCCATGTTGGAATGGCGATTTTTTTCTAAAATGTATGCTAGGCTGTTTTTCCATCAGAAACAGTAAGATTGTTTATTCTTATTATTACTATTAATATCCAACTGTTAATATTTTGTGTACTATTTGTTTTTTATTTTTATTATTATTTTTCTTTGTTATAATAAATTGTCTATCCTTGTTAAAATTGAAATAGTAATTTTGTCATTGCTAATTAACTTCCTTAAAACAACTGAGAAATTTTGCTTGCAATTTCGTAGATTAAAGGTGAGAGTTATACATATACATATTCTGGGTGCGCTACGCGGCCTTTCAATACAGTACCGGCGAAAGCTCTCCTCGTTTTTTTTTTTTAGGATTATTTCCACGGTGGGCGGGTCTGTATTTTGAAGGTTAGATGTGTGCTGTTCTTTTCATTCTTTTCAAGTACGGATTTTGGCCCGGGGTGGTCATTCTGAAAAAGAAGGGGAATTAAGGGTGTTTTTCGTTACAGAACAGTGACCAACTCGGTTAAAATTCTCTCACTTATTAAAATTTAAATTGAAATTCAGTCGTTTACCTTTCATGTTAATGGCATATAAAGTCAAGGCTGTGTATGTAATTACTTGCTCGTATATATTAATTGGGTACCTTGTAGGAAGTCTTTCTACGGCAGTTCAAGGAATTGGTTCCGGGGATCGGACCCATGCTATCTGGTATATAAGTATAGAATCGTATCCAAAAATAAGAAAATGGCTGTAGGTGGTGATTCTAGTTTCTTTCTTGAAGAAGAGTTTATAGACGAAATTCCTGTGGATGATAATGCGTTTTTGAATATGACTATAGACGAAAAGCAATCAAAAATATTTTCTATGAATGAAAGTGACGCTAAGAAACTGCTGTTGTCCATAACAACTGCTAACAGCAAGTCTACACCTGATAGTTCGGGTGTTGTAGTAGGTCAAGGTAGAGGCACTGATAACACAACCACACAGCCGGGTAGAAGTGTGTGTGTGCAAACAGCTGGCAGTCAGCCAGGTCATTTACCTTTTAGCTCGGTGAACGAAGAAGCTAGGGTTGAACCTCTATCTGAATTGACACAAAATAGTTGTTTTAATAAGATGGAACAATCATCAGCATTTTTAGTTTTACGTTCATTCATGGAATCATTAGAGAATTGTGATGGTACGGATCCCTTAAAATTGTATCAATTTATTCAAAAGATTGATGAATTTTGTAATATTGAGCGTTTTCCTTTTTCTGTGGTTTTGTATTCATTGCGTGGGAAAGTTACGGGTCCACTGCAGGAAATTCTGAACGAGCTGCCACATACATGTAAAAGCTGGGATTTTGCACGTGATTGTTTTTCATAATTTATTATCAGAATGGGCTATTCAGAGAATAATAGTAGAATACATGTATCGCCATCAAGAGAATAACGAGGATTTAAAAGCTTTTGTAAAGCGTGTAACAACTGTTGATAAACTTTTGAAGTTGCATTGTGGGGACGAAAAGCTGATTAGTTTTATTACCAGTGGCGTTCTTCCGAACATAAGGGAGCGGTTGTTTTACCATAGAAAACCCCAGACAATAGATGAACTTAACAAACTAGTTAGTGAATATAGGTATCATGAACTTTATATGAAGCAGTTTACTTATAAAATGAGGTCCCAAACAGGGTTGCCGGATGCTCCGGTAGGGAGTGACTTTAAGAATTCTCGTAGAACTATACGCTGTTACAAATGTCAGGGTCCACATCCAGTGAGACTATGCCCAGAAAACAGGGTTGTGTAAAATGTTAGGATTTTTAAATTTCTACGCTAAATTCTGCGATAATTATGCAGGCATCATAGAACCGATGAATCGATTAAGATCTCCGAAGGTGAAGTTTGAGTGGGGTTCGTTACAGGATGCGAGTCTTGCGCAAATAAAAGAGGCTTTTGCTGAAAAAATTATTTTGCGAATTCCAGACATGAGTAAGCGCTTTTACTTGCATACCGATGCAACTTTACGTTGTCAAGCGGCTATTTTGTCACAAAAGGATGAGCAAGGTTTATTGCGTCCTGTTTGGTTCTACAGTAAAACTTTGAAACCAGCTGATTTTAATCGCACTATTTTTCAACTTGAACTTCTTGCTATATATAATGCGGTAATGAGATTTCGCCCGTTTTTGTGTTCGGAGTTTACTATTTTCACGGATAATAGTGCCTTGGTTAATATGCTGCGAAACCCTAAGAACTTACGAAGATATGCCAACATTGTGCAGAACTTATTTGAGTTCAGATTTAAAATAGTGCATGTCTCGTCTTATAAGAACTATCAGGTAGCTTTTCTTTCAAGGATTTATGAGATAAATCCGAATGATATTGATTTGATCCTTGTCCTTTTAATGACTCAGAGGGATATATGTATAGTCTGTGGAATTTACCGCTAGCACATGAGGACATTAAACAGTATCAGCAATCAGAGGCAGATACTAAGGATATTTATGAGATGGTAAAGAGCCATGGCGGAGAGCATCAACAATATAAGTTAATGAGAGATACTTTATACATAAAAACCAAGGCCAAGGTGTCGCCTTATAAAATATTCGTCCCACGTATATTGAGACCTCTACTACTAAGTTATTATCATACTTACTTGCCTAATGGCGGACACTTAGGTTAGTTGAAGGTATACAAAAAGATTTGTAGATATTTTTCTTGGCCAAATATATTTAACGAAGTGCGGGACATCGTTCGCTCGTGCCATGAGTGTCAACTAGTAAAGGCACGAAATACTCTTCCGCAAGGACAACTAATTTCGGAATATTGTAGGGAAATTAACGCCCATTATTACGCAGACTTAGCGGGGCCGTTGCCTTCTAGTTTCGGGTATCAATATGTCCTTCTGTGCTTAGATAATGCGAGTCGTTATCTACATTTAGTTCCGTTACGCAATGCTACTAGTAAGTTAGTAGTTAAGGCGTTATATGATATTTTCTGTAAATATGGATTTATTAGAGCTATTTCCACGGACCGGGGCCCTTGTTTTTCATCGGCCTACTACAGACAATTTTTGTTTGGTAATGGGATAAAGCATACGCTGTTCTCCGTATTTTCCAGGAGGGAACGCAGTTGAAAAATATGTGAGACTGGTTAAAACTAGCCTTCGGGCATATCTGGATGGTAAGCAGGAAAAATGGGTGCGTTTCCTGAATGAGCTTCAATTTTGTCTTAATGCTGCGGAACATGCGGAGCTTAAGTTTAGTCCATTTCGTCTGTTTTTTGGGAGAAAACCGGTGGATACGTTGATGGTAAAGTGGAGTATTACACCTGAGGATTTGGAGGGTCCTAATAATGCCCAAATATGGGAGCAAGCTTTCGTTAATATCGATAAAGCATGGGAAGCAAGGCGTCGGTTGTATAATAAGCGGATGCTTCCAGTCACGTTTGCTGTCGGAGACAGGGTGTTGATTAAGTCTCAGTTAAAATCTTCCTTGAAAGATAACGTAACAAAGTCATTGATGCCACAGTGGTGGGGGCCAATGACAGTCGTATCTAAACCTACTGCCAATACACTTCAATGTAAGACTGAAGATGGTAAAATGGTTGTTACCCATACAAGTTTAGCAAAATTATATAGAGAACAAAGAAATGTTAATATCAGTGAAAATTGAAAAGCATAATGAGAATTGAGGGTACCAGTTTTGTGTGTATATTTTGTTGTTATTGTTCACCTTCATAATCAATCAATCATCTACTAACACTTTTTTCCATCATCATTTCATTTCATCTTCATTGAAAAATGTGTAAGGTACTCCTAAAATCTGATTAAGATGATTTAATTTGCTTATTTTATTAAAAATTGGTCAGTAATGAAAAATTTCTTTGAGTAAAATTTTTCATCTACGGAGGGGGATGTGTGACGACGTGGATCGTCACAAGGGGTTGTTGGGAGTAGCTGGGAGATAGAAAGGGGGAGGGGCTGTAGGTACCGGGAAGGGGAAAGACATTGCATACACAACTTTATTGTTAAAAAGTGATTTAGTTACGTTACGAAATACAGCTGAACGAAGGGGGTTAGAAGCCTCGCAGGGCTCGTTTTGTTCTACATTGACCCCAATGATAATACGTCAAACTCAAATGGTACAACTTCGATGTGAATCTAATCTCACCTGCTTACTTGTGACCAACTTGAAACAGTTGCCTAGGGTAGCGCGTAAAAAAAGAGATGCTACAGGACCTTGGCACCCGGGTTTGGAATCGCCATTTTACTGTAGAAAATAATTATTGTTGTAGCGTTATTGTGGTTCTAGCTCAAACTCCAACATTACCACGTATACTTCTTGAGTTTTTCCTTCTGCTATCATAAGAATTCCAGCAGGATGATCTAAAATGCATAAAAAATAGACTCACTGTGCGTAATTATGAAGCTTCACGATTGACACGCTGTATTATAATTTTATCGAATTGTTGAGTTGAGTTGAGTTGATTTTAGTTTAGCGTCCCTTTCAGCAGCGAGGCTATATGAGACGTGGACCTACTGATTAACGTGGAATCCAAACCACATGAACTCCCGCCGGGAATCGAAGGTCTCCCACGCCAAAGGCGCGTACGCTAACCACTTAGCCACGAAGGAGCTCTTTTTATCGAATTGTAGTTATTTAGTATTTTAATTATGGTAAAACAAAGCCGTAATACCTTTGACTTCTTAGTTACTTTTCCTGCAATTAGGACATGGATATTAGAGGTAAACGAAGGAATTCGTTAATTTTCTTTACCAGGTTTTTCGAAATGAAGAAATTAACCAATAATTAGTGAATTACAAGCAGAAAATTAAACTTGTTTAATCTGGAGTTTTGTAGTCATGAAAATTGTGTGCACAATCATGTTTGATGAGACATTGGTGACAAGACTACTTATGCCATCATTAGCATTGCTGTTTCTAATATTTCAAAGCTTTACTGTCCGCCTATCTACACAATAAATAGAAAAACTTATCTCTCCAAACTTTATTATGTGAATTGACGTTGCTGGGTAACGTACCAAATCATATTATATACTTATAGATTATTGTACACTGCTCTATAAGACATCCAATATTTACACATAGCATAGTTAGAAAGTATTACTATAATAAGGAAAAAACAAGGTATAACACAATTAAAATTCAAATTAATTGAGCTGGAATGAACGCATTGACTTTGATTGCTAGTATTGAGGAAAAGAGGGATAAAGAATTGGCTGAACACGATAAGTGAAAGAAATGGAAGAAGTAGCGGAAAAAGAGAGGAAAGCAAATAAAAAGAACAATCTTCTTTGCAGACGAATCGTTTTGCAGGCGAAAATTAGGAGTAAATCATAAGCGTGGAACATATTCGTTTATATCCCTGCAACAAATTGATAAGCCTTGTACAATTTGCGCAGGTATTTGAAAGAATTAAATTGATTTTGAGTTTAACGCCCCTTTCAGCAGCAAGGCTATATGAGACGTGACCTACTGATTTACGTGGAATTCAAACCACATGAGCTCTGCCGGTAATAGAATCCGGGTCTACTACGCCAAAGGCGCGTACGCTAACCGCTTAGCCACGAAGGAGCTCAAAGTATTTTAAAGAGATTAGGATGTCTCTTTTCTCTTGGTGACACGTATACCCCAAACAATGACACAGCCATAACAGTAACACACAGTTCTAACAGTGAGTACTTATAATTACTAATTCGGCCAGTTTAAACTTTTAATTCTAAGTAATTCATCTAGCAATCGGTTCTATGTTTTACGGGACATGCTATAGGTAATTTCTTAACTTTATTCTTAGGAGAAACTATATTACAACATTATAAGAAGAAAGCAAATAGTAATATCTAACTTCTTCTGTGAACACAGAACTGTTATTCACGTCTTAAGATCGAAAAGCGATTTCCTTCTAGTTGATTTAGTTCCTGTGAAATATTGGAAGAAAAAAAGAAGAAACTTCTTGTTCTAAAGCTGAAACTTAAAAGCAGTAAATTTTTCACCCAGATGATAGTGGAGACAAGGCGATGCATATAGCGAACTGGTACTGAATCCACACGTATATCTTTCGTTGGTTGATTTCCCCTTGGCCATTTTTCTCTGCCCCCGCCCCTGTAATCAGGGAATTTTCTGTCGATTGATTTATCTTATACGAAGGAGGGAGTAAGATTTCCCCCCCCTCTAAGAGAAAAGAACAGATGGATTTTAGTCACGTAGGTCGAATATAATACATTTAGAGCTGCATCAGTTATTTTCTAACGAATATATTTCACAAAATCTAATGATATTCGCCAAGAATCTGTTCGCACATAAATGAACTAGTTTTTTTAGATAGTGATAGATTTATTATTGCTTCTCTCTGTATATTTAATTTTTGAGATCATACGTTGACTGTGAAATACGATATTGTTCTTTTACTTTGTTGGTGTATTTTTTTAAAAAAACTGAATGTGGTCTTAAAATAACATATTTTGTTCTGCTATTCGTTGTGTTACAATCAAAATCAAGAAGTGCGGAGTACTTTGGTGATTTGGGGGATGAATATTGATAATGGTTGAAAACATTCTCGTAACTAAATTGCAGCGATTTTACTTTCTTTTCGAAAAACCCAGGTTCGATTCCTTGTGGAGAACCATCATCAGCATAGGCAGTGGCATATTTACGATTTTGTTTCGGGGGGGGGGGAACTTTGCTAACTTTCGAGGGGGGGGCTTTGAATGAAAATGTGAAAATTCTGCAAGATATTTCATATACTTTACTATAGTAAGTAAGATTTCGGGGGGGGGGAGGCTTAAGCCCGGAAGCCCCCCTAAATACGCCACTGATCATAGGTATTCTGCCAATATTGGCAGGTCACTTGCTGCAACTGAGAAGCTTCTATACTCCACGGTCTTCCGCTAACCTTTTCATTGATTTTTCTGTTTTGATATCGTCTATTAATTTTAGTCACATTTATCTCCTCCATCTATTTCATTCCACCATACCCTCTAATACGTCCCTCGTGGAGAACCAGCTTCTATTCAAATCTTTCGGACCGTAGAACCACGGAAAGAAATCACACCTAGAATGCTGTTCGAACTTTCGCTGCACCAGTGTTACAGATTTTAATCCTAGAAGTTACAAGGACACAAAGCTTTCCTGTACCAACACACTATTTCTGTTTGTTATTCCATAGTGCCACTCACACTGCAGTCCCAATTTAGCCCAACGATGACGATCTTTGAGAGTTGCCAGTTAGCGTTTTCTACTACAGACAACACATATATATGCCATGGTATATCCAAAAGTTTCCCACCTGGCAAGGAAATAAACCGGTAATAAACCGTTCATTACATTTAATGCCATCTATGGGAGAAGTATCAAGCCGTGTATGGCATTTAGTGCCATCTATGGGGAAAATATTAACTCGTTTGCTGCCACTTGATGCCATATGGTGTCATTCATATCTATTGCTGTGTGCCATTGACGCCATCTGGCGTCAAAAGGTAGTTCTCATTGTAGGCATTGCTTGTAAAGTGGGATGCACGTATAGAGCTTTTATAGTCTGTTATAGAAGTCTGCACGTCCTCGGGCCTACAAAGCATGATCACTTCGGGCTCGGGCCTAAATTTTTAAATATACAACCATATTTTTCGGGCTTTATCAGGCCTAACTTTGTAAATATACTGTACAATGATATTTATGGGACCATTCTTTCTCGAGAAATTTTAAAGCACATCTAAATTTTTAACTTGAGACGCCCACACTAAAAATCTGATTATCATTTTGTAATTGAGAGTAAAGATATCTGTGTAGTAGTAGTGGAGAGAAAAACTAAAAGTAACAGAAATAAACATACTGGGCCTTATGCAGAGTCATTCTGAAGTGTGATTAATGCCATACTAAAGAGTTCGACTAACATATGTTTCATGCAGTAGTCAGGCCTTTAGTATATCACTAATCAAACATCAAAACGACTCTACATAAGGCGGATTTAGTTTATCTGTGAGTGAAAGTTTGAGCAGCTAGAGTGTGGATTCCATTCTTTTTCTTACAGCAATCGACAGTGACTGTTTTGAGGACTTTCAGAGTGAGTTCAGTACACATCCATTTGCATAAAAATTTGTCTATATTGAATGAAATATTGTACTGTGTGAGACAACGCGGATGTATAGATTCTGCATTTATACATTATACCAAAGGCACTAAAATGTTTACCATATCTTTTCTGGTCACTAGAGAAGATAGATGAAAGAGGACTGGAATTGTTAGAAATGTGTATATAGAGAATAATTGAGAAAATGTGTTCAATGGAATGAGAATATAAATAAGAATAAGAATAGAGAGAAAATAAATAGCTATAAAATTATTTGAGAAGAAATTATGTTATAAGGATATGGTAAAAAATGTAATTCTTACAGCAATTAAAAATAAATCTAGAGAGTAAGCATACTGGATGGAATATTTAAATTTTACTACACGTTATCTACTAGTAGTGAAAAACTACCGCATTATGATAATTGCTTATTAATAACTAGCAGAATACCCGTTCTTCGCACGGGAAGAATACGTTTCATTGTGGACATAAAGAGATGAATTTTGATTTAAACGTCATCAAGAGTGTCACTGTTCGTCTCCGGTAACTGTGAATTCGACATTAATATAACTCATTTTCGATCATTTATATACATATTTCTTCCTCACCCCAAGTTGCAAGGCGGAATTTGGACTTCAACGTCGGGGGTCGCGGTGAATCAGTGGTTGAGCTTTCACCTCCGGTGCATGAGGTCCCTTGTTCGATCCCAGCTCACGCCGAGTGAACTTTGTGGTGGACAAACACCGTGTGCGTGGGTTTTCTCGGGGTTCTCCCGTTTCCTCCCACTTTCTTTATTCCACAGTTTCATTGATTTCTCATCACCGTCTCTTTTAGCCTAATCGGCTAACCGTGGGTCGGAAAAAGAAAGATTTGGGATTTTATCAACATCGGAATTGTCACAGTTCACCTCAATGACACCGAAAACTATAGATTCAACACTATATCGGCTATTTTCAATTTTTATATTTCTCCCCCTCACTCTCCCCTAAGTGCACCGTCAAAGTGAAATAATAAAATGTATCCCATTCCTGCGCTGCTGCCGTTTTGCGTCCCTTGGGGTTTTGGTAGTGTACGAATTGATTCCTGTATTCGACAAGTTTATCTAACGATACGAGCCGAGTTGATTCCCAACACTACGAACCCTCACTGTCCGTGTTGATTCCCGGGCTGCTTTCACACAGTTCCTGCAGGTGTCGCTACTCACTTGCGAGAAACCAGTTCATTGAGTGTCAGCAATGGAGTTTGAAGTGATGCCAAGTAAAAAGGGCAAGCAACTGTTGATGATAGATGGTTACAAATTTTGTTTCCATAAGTGTCTCGTCGGTGGGGTTGATAGATATAAATGTACGAAAAGAAAATGTGTTTTGTAGAAAATTTGTGTGAGCGCTCGTCGAAACTCATACGTATCAAGTTAGCTAATAGGATATCGACACACTCAGAACACGTGATTTAGTTCGAATTAGGAAAAATATTAATGCTGCTCGCTCACGCAAGTCTCCGAAGCTACCTAATAACTTAAAAGAACTGCACGAAGCCCTATACAAAAGTGTTTTCAACACAAACAAGGGCGAAAACTTTTTGTTTGTGAACGACTCAGAAAAGAATATTATTGGTTTCTCGTGTGAAAATAATTAGGATTTTCTTAAGAATTCGAAAACTTTATATGTAAATGGGACTTTCAACAGCTGCCCTGAGCTGTTCCACCAGATATTTATAATTCACGGTGCAAATCAGTAAAACTATTTCCCGTTGATGTTTTTTTGCTCCCAAAATAGAACCTCTGAGACATACTGGGAAGCTCTGTGCTTAATTAAAAATATCACTAATCGAGACATTATATAAGTTGACTTTGAGACCGCAATCCACCAAGCAATTGCTTACGTTCGGCCCCAAACGACTATAAAGGGCTGCAGATTCCATCTCGGTCAGTCATGGTGGAGAAAAAATCAACCCTTGGGACTGTCAAATGATTTTAAATCAAAAGACTCTGAACTAGGACCACTTCTCAAAACCTTGTTTGGACTGCCTCTTCTCCCACCAGATCAAATTGAAGACTGCTTCGTAGAAGATCTAATGTCCCGCAAACCTACACATGAAAAACTGGATGATTTACTTGAGACCTATATTCTCGCAAACAGCGACTTCCCACCAAAGATGTGTGCCGACTTTAATAGTAGTTCTGAACGTACTACTAACTGTTGCGAAGCATTCCACTCTAAACTGAACACTCAATTTTAACTCTCCCCATCCAAACATTTTCCACCTGATAGAAACATTGAAGGGTGTTCAGACTGAAACTTATGTTAAAATGAGAAGCGAGAAGAAGACCTCCCAAAAAATGCGGAACAAACAGAACTATATAGAAGAACAAACGATTATACTAATAGAGTCTATCATTACCCGTTATGACTATCTTCGGAAAATCTGCTACAAGTTTCTCCCATGTACATAATTCCATTACTTATACTTGACAGTTGCAACTTAGCACGTAAATTATGAGAGTAATAATAAAAATGTGTAATGCATGTGAACTAGTGTTTCTTAATAGGTGGTCCGCGAAATCTTTGCTAGTAATTGTGTTTCCTGACTGTTTAGTGAAAGACTGAGTTTAGTGTTTGAAAATTTGTGGTGTGAAAATATTTTAGTGATCCAAATGAAGTTGACATATTTACTTCAACATCTTCCAAGTAGCGGAAATGGTGAG
This sequence comes from Thermobia domestica, assembly GCF_964235325.1. Lineage (NCBI taxonomy): Eukaryota > Metazoa > Arthropoda > Insecta > Zygentoma > Lepismatidae > Thermobia > Thermobia domestica. The sequence goes on from NC_137467.1 coordinate 197,256,573, forward strand.
TCAAAAGTAATTTTCTTCTTTTTCTGTAGTTTTATAAACTATAAAATTTCTCAAATTTATATTGCAACTTGCATCTGTGAAGTAAGTTATTCAAAAGTTGAAAGTTGGAATTATTTAGGATAGTTTGCTTAACTACAACTTCACAAGCAGCCAAGATGTGATTGGCACACATGAATCGGTACTGTATGCGAAATCTGAATCGCACGGTATGGGAATCAACTCGTACGTTAAGGGTAAATACGCACTCACCAGATGGGAATCAACTCGTACGCTAGGGATAAATCCACTGTCAGCTAATGGGAATCAACTCGTCCGTTTCGGAATCAATTCGGTATCAGCCCATTCCTGAACCTAATCTATGTTGAAATTTGAACGAGGTCGCTTGGGTGATTCATGAGGTATGAATTTACACACATAGTCCCTTTCATTTATATATATATATATATATATATATATATATATATATATATATATATATATATATATATATATATGAGGTAAATCGGGAGTTCTTTAGGGTTTCCTGTAAATGAAAATACAATATTGTTCAGTTAATAGAAAAGTAACTCAACTAAAAAAAAAGTCCTTCTTGACATATGATGTGGAAAATGGTCTTAAGGGCTAGGAGAGTTTTGCATAAAAATATTGGAAGTGAAGGTATACATGCTTCTTCATGTGTCCCTGTATCACATAGCTTAATTCTAGAAAAGGTACGTTACATCTCACTCACAATAAGCTAAAATGAAATTAAAAATGGAATGTTTTCATGGTTTCTAATCAGCTTAGGGCTCATTAGTGAAGTGTGAAAAACATAAAATTATTTTCGGGAAGAGAGGTAGCATTATTTACTCATTATTGTAAGAAAACAAGATAAGTTTCAGCTGTAAACGGTAATAGCAACAAAGAACTTCAAGATTATCTTGATTGGGAATCAATATTCTTTGATTATGAATGTAAGGAAAAAATATTATTAATCTAAAGGAAATAATAACCATCAAGAACTTCAAGATTATCTTGATTGTGAATCAATATTCTTTGATTTTAAATATAAGGAAAGATAATATAAATCTAAAGGAAATAGTAACAATCAAGAACTTCAAGATTATCTTGATTGGAGACCAATATTCTTTGATTATGAATGTAAGGAAAGAGATATTATGATTTTAAATAAAATAATAACCAAGGACTTCAAGATTTTCTGGATTGAGAATCAATATTTTATGATTATGAATGTAAGGAAAGATATAATATTAATCTAAATAAAATAATAACAATCAAGAACTTCAAGATTATCTTGATTGGGAATCAATATTCTTTGATTATGAATGTAAGGAAAAAAATATTATTAATCTAAAGGAAATAATAATAATCAAGATCTTCAAGATATTCTTAATTGTGAACCAATATTCTTTGATTATGAATGTAAGGAAAGAAATATTATTAATCTAAAGGAAATAATAATAATCAAGATCTTCAAGATATTCTTAATTGTGAACCAATATTCTTTGATTAGGAATGTAAGGGAAGAGATATTATGAATCTAAATAAAATAATAACAATCAAGGACTTCAAGATTTTCTTGATTAGGAATCAATATTCTTTGATTATTAATGTAAGGAAAGATATATTATGAATCTAAATAGAATAATGACAATTAAGGACTTCAAGATTATCTTGATTGGAAATCAATATTTTTTGGTTATGAATGTGAGGAACAATATAATTTAAATATGTTGGAAGTAATAATAATTATTAAGAGCTTCAAGATGATTTTGAATGATAATGTTACTTTGACTTTATTAATGTGAGGAAATAAGAGAACTTGGAGCTACAGGACTTCGACATTATCTTGAGTGGCTAGGAGCTTTTGTAAGATCTTGGTACACAGTCTTTTCCTCTTAAGTTCGAAAAGACTAGACTATTGCTTCCATTTTAGTTGAAAATGGTGACTGTTACAAGTATTCGCATATATCAAAGAGAATTATCATCATTGTGATATGGAACAAAACTTTTCGCAATTGCAAAAGACCTTCTAGGACGACGAAAAAGAAAATGTCCGACTCCCCCTGCTCTTATTTGTTTTTTTTTTTTTGTTTATTTTTCTTTTATCTACAGAGCTCTTATTCTGATATAAGAACAAGGCACCTCTCTTGTGTAAGCTTTATGGGACTCTCTTATCGCAAACGTATCATGCCTAAATTAGTTGGTAAAATGGCTTAGTTGCAGTCAATCTTAGAGAACTTATCTGTTATTACTGTCTGAGCGCTATAGCCAACTCGGTCCATATATATTTCTTTTGATGTTGCATCGTTGACAGTTATTGCGATATTTTTCTCTTCTTCTGCTCCCGACTGTCCTTCTTTTCGTATATATATGTATATTTCCATCTCTGATATTTATTCGAATATTGAAGAACATTTCTTTTCTTAGACCTACTATTTTCTTCTTACTCGTGTTACTGGTTGTTTCTTTTATTATTATCCGCACTTTTTGTCTGTCTAAAAGTGCTTGCAAATGTAACAAATTTATGTATGTTTCTCGAGCAGAATGGAAAATGTATGGACAAAATAAACGTTCGTTTTCGTATAACATGTTGCTTGAAATATCACAAATATATATATATAATTTTTCTGTGCTTTCTTCTTTCTTTTGCCTTAAAGTTTCTGACTATTTTAAATTATAATGCATTTGATCATTTGTGAGGAATCTCAACTGAAAGGAGGGTGAACTCATTATAATGCCTCTTTTTCTTTCTTCTCATGTCAATATTGAGCTCCCTGGTGGCTAAGCGGTTAGCCTACTCCCCTTTGGCGTGGGATACCCGGGTTCGATTGCCGGCTGGAGCTCATGTGATTTCAATCCCACGTTAAGCTGTAGATCAACGTCTCATGTAGCCTCGCTGCTGAAAGGGACGCTAACTGAAAATCAGATCAAATCAAAATCTCATGTCAACATTAAAGTCTAGCAGCTCCCCGTATATTTCAGCACCTTTACACCTAAGATAAGACTTGTTTGGGGCAGACCTCTTCGTTCGTGTTTTGTTTGTTGCCTAGCTGAAAAAGATTGCCATTGGATGCTGCTTCTGATTAGAGATTCGGTTACTGCAAATAGTTCCAACTTCAATCGTATTACAATGATTGTGGACATCGAAATATCGAGTATCAATTAAAATAACTTGTTATCAATGGCGTTGTTAGTGATTTTCCCGATGCAACCCTTCGTGGATATTTCTTTCATTCTACACGATGTTTATGGAGAAAAGTTCAGTCCCTGGGGTTGTCCACCTTTTATCGGGAAGACAAAGGAGTTAGGAAGTGGATACTACGTGCTGCTGTACTACCACCTGTGCCAATAGGACAGGTGAGTGATATGTTCCTGTACCATCAAGAACATGCCCCAGAAGTATAAAATGCAAAAATATTTCATGACTATTTAATGGAAGCATGGCTAGACGATGCGGACGCAAACTTCACAAAGTAGGCACAATATAGTAGTTACCTTATTTTCTACACTATATTAATATCTGCTTTTCATTTTAAATGTTTCTGCCAAATATAATGTCATTTTCGTTTGGGGGGCGAAGTCTAAGTTAGCAGTGGTTAATATTTCATTCTGTACTCATTCAGTCATTTTAGTCCTTTATTTAGTATTAGGTACGTTTTCCATTAGTTTCGTTTGGCATTATTGTATTGCTTAATGTGTTCTACAATTGTGAGGTTTCTGGATGAGAAATGGTAGATAGGTTCTTTAATGGAGTACAGTAAGCGTAATCATTGTTCTCATTTCATAACTATTAATTTTAGATACCAGCATATCAATACGATATTTTAACCTGCTTATATCAGAGATCTCAAATTAACTTCATACTAGTAAGTAATGGTTACAGAACTGATACTTATAAATTTAACTTATTACTAACAACCAACCATTGACACTTTGCTAACTGAAACCTACAGTCGCTGCTGAATGCCTTTGGTTTTACTTTTTTTAAACTTGCTAGCCATATGCTACCTTTGAACTTTATTACCATAATCAGTACAAGGCATGCCTTTGGTTTCTTTTCTTTAGAGAGACAGGTTTGTTTGAAATCTTTATTGTCATTCAACATGTGGGAATGAGAACTGCCACTAGAGGGTTTCGCCCTCTCTCTTAGCCTGGGATGTGGGAGTATCAATTATTTTTGATTGCATTTTAGCTGGGTAGTGAGTTGTCAAAGGAAAATTTTTATAAGTAACAATATACAAAAAGCAAAATGTTGCAAACATATAATGGAATATATTTGAAATAATAATAATTAAAAAATAATACTAATTAAAAATAATAATATAACATTATGAACAGTAATAATATCTAAACCAACACATAAATAGTAGAAGAGAATATGTGCATAAAATAAATAAGGGGTGCAGAGAAAGCCACAGAATAAATGAATAGTCAAAATATGAGTATACAAAAGTGCTAATGAATATAAGCGCATTGTAAGGAAAGACTGTTAGGCTCATGATAATTAATGTAGTTCACATCACATCACAACACAATGAAATAAGCTGGTTAGTCTTCTGTCTTGGGGCGACTCAAGACTGGTGTGAAACATGGGGAAGCCCTTATTAGTGTTGTGGCAGACAGTGATGATGGTAAGAGATGAAGAATGTCGTCATGGATGAGCTGTCATCGGAAAAATCTTGCATGATGATGATCATCTGGAAATTGTCGAGCATAAATGGAAAGGAGGATGCTGAGAGGTGTATAGCAGTATCGGTACTGAAAGTCTTGTTCCAAGTCTGTGAATATGGTCTCGAGAAATATATCTTTATATGAATGAAGACATTTAGCTATATATTTTTGGTCTAAGAGAGCTATGTGTTGGACAAGCGGAGGAAAATCAATTTTATTATAAAAGTCATCATTGGGGTACGGTAGTTTTATGCGAAATACGAGTCTGATAGCATGACGTTCAAGAATTTCTAATCTATTTTAAAACTTCTGCGGAACAGAGCACCAGGCTATATGACCGAAAGTAAGTACACTACGCATAAAGGCTTTATAAGTATTAAATAATAATATAGAGTTTAAACCACAGTTTTGACCCACAAGACGACGTAGAAACTGCAATCGGTTTTTTGCTTTCATAACAAGTTTCTGGAGTTGGGCTGTCCACCGCAATTTATCAGCGAAAACAATACCTAAATATGTAACAGTTTTAATAGGTTGTAAATGATGATCGCCAACACGTATCCGTAGGAAATTTGGATTTCAATGAACCCTGCTGCGGTGGTTGGGTGGTAAAATTACTATAGCCTGTGTTTTGTCTTCGTTAACAGTGAGTCTCCATTTATCGCACCAGTGAAGAAATGCTGTAATAATTACCGCTGCAATTATTGTAACCAGTAAATGGACGTTAATCTGCTGGATTGTTTTACCAAGAGTGAGAAAAGCGGTATCATCCGCATATTGGAACAAATATGTATTAGGTGCTGGAGATGGCAAATCCGAGGCATAGAGGATGTAAAGAAGAGGTGATAAGCTTGAACCCTGTGGTACACCGGTGAATGGAAATATAGGATGTGATAGAGAGCCGTTGATGTTCACATAGGCAATACAGGTGAGTATAAAGGAATATATAACTCGGAGATAAGTGAGAGGAATTCTTAGTTTCAAAAGTTTATAAAATAAGCCGTAATGCCAAATGCGGTCAAACGCTTTCTCCAGATCCATAAGTATGAGACAAGACGGTAGTGCTTTGTTATAATGATTTTTAATAATACTGGTAAGGCGAAGTAATTGGTCATTAATCCTATATAGTGGCCGGAATCCTGTTTGGTGAGAAGGTAGAAGGTTATGCTCATTAAGATATGGATGGAGACGGTGTACTAGGACTTTTTCAAGTAGTTTACCTAACGTAGATGTTAATTGTATGGGTCGATACGATGTCACAGAATGAGGTGGTTTATTAGGTTTTAAGAACATACAAACTTTAGACATCTTCCAGCCCTGCGGATAATAGCCAGGTCGTAGAATAAACGTATAGATTGTTTTCAAGAAGACAAAAAATTGTACTGAGCATTCTGTAAGATATAGTATCAAATCCAGGAGCAGTATTACGTTTACGTTTAAGAGCTCCACGTATGTCATCAGAAGCAATCTCCTGCAAGAGTTATCTAACTCATGCGATGTCGAAGGTTGGAGCAATCGGTTAAGTGCCGGCTCAGGTAGCCGGGTACTTAAAAGCTGTGTGGATAGAGGCGGTGTAAAGACTGCTTGCAAATGAGAAGCAAAAAGCATCAGTTTTGCTTGATCTGTCTGCAAAAGATGATCGTCCTGTACCAGAGGGTAAGTAGTACCAACTTTCTGTCCAGTCAATAGGTTAAATTGCTTCCAGTATTTTGTAGGGTGCGTTTCCGTGTTCAGCTTGTTGCACACTTTACTCCAACTAAGTCTGTTGTGGGCAACAATGTAGTTGTGAACTGTGCGTTGCCAACGACGCGCTTGAGCTAAATATTCAAGGTTTCGTGTGACGAAAATACTACCTGGATTTCCTTACAAGTGTGAGGTACTGAGGTGGTAATATTGGTTAATACGTTTTACCCTGGTAGGTAGGGATATTCTTGTTAGCATTGTCAACAAGTGCAGTGGTTATGTTATGAACGGCGTTGTTGAGATCAATTTCAGATGTTGGTGGTTCCATATGATCTAACGCGATATTAATATTAGTTCTATACTGCTCCCAGTTAGCTTTATCGTACAAGAGAATATTTCTTGTGAATGGTGGAGACGATGGTTGGCGTGCATGATTGATTTGGACCTTTATTGGTAGGTGGTCACTACCGATACAATCAAGAACAGCTACAGTCACTTTAGCAACTAATGAAGCTGTGCTAATAAGAACATCGGGAGTGGTTTGACTACTGGGACTGGTGTGTCTGGGTAGATTGTATATATGTTCATGCAAACCTATCGATATATAATCAGAAAACTGAGTTTTATCTCTATCGCAGCGACTGTGAATATTCAGATCTGCTAAGATTAAATGATGACGATACTGAGAAAATAAGCATCGAAAGAATTCTAGTGAAAGTATATGTCCTGGACGGACGTAGATCGTAGCCATAGTTAGAGCCAAGTTTGATAGATATATTGTCATCACTAAGTGCTCGGGTAATGGAACATACGTTTGCCTTTGGTCGAGCTTTGATTTATTTTATATAATTATTGTTTCTCTCTTTTCTGGAGATATATGGGACCATTTTGTTAATGTTGAGGGAAGAACAATTGAGCGGTGTTATGCAACAACCAGTCAAGCCACAAAATTAAAGAAAAATGAGTTAACCCTGTTGGAGGCTTTTAAACATATGTAAGGAACATACTAAAAGATCCTGGTAACGCGTTTGCAATCGGTCTGCTATCTATGAAGAGAAAATTGAACCCATATATGGTGATATCTTGTGGGGTCGAGAAACCTATAACTGCGATTTCTCCCAAACTCACTCGTTGTGGGTTGAATGGTTGTTACATAACACCGCCCAATTAATGATGTCGAGGGGTGATACTCTAAATTAAACAGAAAACTGACAAAAAATCATCTAAATATTTTTACATTTGTGCAACTTTTACAACAAGAATAAAGTAAAAATGAAGCTTCTATGTTAATGTTGAAGGTAGGAAAAAGCCGAAAGAACCAACGCTTAAATATAGTTAAGTTGAACAGTAAATCAAATCATTGAGAAGGCTGGAATCACGTGTAATAGACTTAGTGACTTACGTAAATGCAGTTGCATACTGTTTACATTTAGAACAGTGATGAGATGAGATCTTGTTTTAAATTACATTGGATATATTGACGATATAGACAAATCATCTAATCGGGTGGTGCCGAAAAAGGAGTTGTGATGTAGAAGACAAAGACTTTCTTTAAGGGCCGCCTTATGCATTCTTTTGCATTGTTTGTTTAATATATGGCCAAACATGTCTTCAGGTTGTGAACTGTGCCACCTTTTACGTACTGCCAGCCTTAACAAGTTAGAGACAAACTACTGGAAAACTTAATAAAATTTAAGTTGTGAAATGACTTGACCCGAAGTCATATTTGATCGGAAGTAACTTTATTTTATGTTCATTTCAGTTACAATGTCAAACGGCTTTCTTGCATCTGGATCAATCCATTGTCCATTTCCCTGAAGCATTTTTAAGAAATCACATTCATCTTTGCTAAAGTAGGTGTGAATAACCCGTAAGTACTATGGACCGTCTCTCAGACCGCTGCGACTTTTCATATCATTATATTTTCCACCGTCTCACTACTACATGTTGATCTTTTCGTCTACCTTCCTGTCTAGCAAATGGTTACGTATTGTGAAGATCGTGTTATAATTGAACCCCTGTGCGCAGCGCTGGAGGGGTCAAGCGATCTCACAGACGTACTATAGTAGTTACGTGAGTATTTTGCTGATCAGTTGTCTTTCGTTATCTACTGATTATTAGCAGTTTTGTGTCTTACCGTGTGGCACGTCTTGCACCACACATCAATTAATGACCCAGAGACTGGAAAACCTGAAATAATCACATTTTATAACATGAGTAAAGGCGGAGTGGACACTCTAGACAAAAATGTACAGATTACACATCAAGTCGTCGAACAAGACGATAGCCATTGACAATTTTCTTTATGCTGGTGGATGTTGAGTGTGGTGTCAATGCGTATGTCTTCCATCAAGTTTACGCTAAGTCCTCAGTGATGACAAGACTTGATTTCATGAAAACGTTGGCAAAAGAACTTGTTAGGCCTCCCATAGAACGTAGGTTTTTAATCGGACATCTGCTGCGAGAGATGAGTTTTTCAATGAAGAGGATACTACATCTTGAAAGTGAGTTTCCTACCATCGCGCATAAGGAGTTGAAAAGGAAAACATAGTCTTCTGTCAACTGAGTTGTAAGCGTAAAGCACAGATGTCCATTCGTGTCAGCGGTGTGGGGTACCGATTTCCTTGCAGTGCAGAAAAATAAGATATAAGTGCCTATCTCAAGAAAGTGCATGCTATCAAAAAAGTAAGTGCGGTACTTTCTTTACCGGAAAAACGTATTTTGTTTACTTTTTCCATCATATAAGAACTAAAAATAAGTTTTATTCATTACCTTTTCACTACAAAAAAAGTAAGAGTGCAACTATAACAGTACCTTCCTGTAAGTTTATAAAAGCTAAAATTCGATGTTTTTTCTCCGTTTTTACTGTATTTTTATTCTCAGTGCATCTATAAGAACGGTATATTTTAAATTAGTGTTATTTTGGCTACATAGAAACGGAGAAAAAAATGAATATTTCAACAATTACAATTTTAGAATAACAATGAAAGCATTGTTGCAAATTTTGACTATGTTCTCTTTCTCATTGTTTTAACAATATAAAGCTTTTTTTACATTGTGAAATTACTATCTTTTACTTTTCTATAAGCAACTAAGATATGTAAGATATCATTTTAAAAAATATACAATGAAACTACTACTCAGAAAATGTGAAACAACAATGCGGTCTGACAGACCGTTCCATAGTAGTTACGTGATTATTTTCGTCCATAGTACTTAAGGGATAACACTGCTATGGAACTGTATAATAGTCATTTTTCAGAGACAAACAACTAGAATGACATCTAAATTTATGATGAATCTTGAAGAAATAGTTATTCTTCTTACCGAATCTGTTAGAATTACTAAAGAAAAATTTCCCTAGAAAAAGTCACTCCCTGCACAGAATTTCCCGTCTCCAAAGATTAGGCAGAATGGGAATTCCCGTTGTGTAAAAATATGTTTATTGAATACATTTTCTAGAGTTATGAAGGACCTTTAGGGAGAACGGGAAGACACGCGCATTTGGGACTTCTAGCTCTTAAATAAGCTAGTTTTTAATTATGTCATAGCTCTAAACAAACACCGATTATTCTTTCCTCCCACCCAGAATCGAACCTCATACCCAATGTACCAAAGATACGAGAACGAACTATTTGCTATAACAGTAGTATTGCTTAATGAATATTGTGAAGCAATAGTATTCCAAATATTTCATTTGACAAAATATTTAAATCGAAAATTGTTACGTAATACATTGTTAACTGGAAACCCAATTGGAAAACCTTCATTAGGAAGACCTAGGCGCAGGTGGGAGGATAATATTAAGATGAATCTAGTAGAAATAGGAATACAAAGTAAAAATTGGATACAGTTGCCTAAGGACAGAAGTCAACGTTGAAGCTTTGTGAACGTGGTATTGAAATTCCGGATTCCCTAGAGCAGGGTTTCTCAACGTGGGGGTAGCGAACCGTAAAGGAAAAATGAAATGAAATGAAATCTTTGAGTTTTACGTTCCACGGTTATGCCTGTTAGGCTAAAGGAGGCGGTGATGATGAGTAATGAATGAAATGGTGGAATGAAGTGGGAGGAGAAAGTGGGAGGAAACGGAAGAACCCCGAGAAAAGCCACGCACACGGTGTTTTTCCACCACAAAGTTCACTTGGTGGGGACTGGGATCGAACCCGGGACTCCTAGCACAGAGGTAAACGCTCTACCACTGAGCCACCGCGGCTTCTTAACCGTAAAGGAAGGGGGTAGACAGATGGTTCCATGGGGGTAGCTAATATGAGCGGAAGAGATAAATATAATTAGAATCTAATATTGGAAAATATTGTTAAATATTAATTTGAACTTTGTTCTGGTGTACATATTTTTATTTTTATACTTACTGTTAACAACAACAAGAAATAAGAGTATTAAACATTTTCAAAGCTGCAGAATTGTTTAAAAATCAATTTAAATGAAAGAGGTACGATATGAAATTAATGAGAACCAGGCCCGTAACCAGCCCAAAAACTTAAGGGGGGCCCGGCTGAAGTTAGGGGGGCCCGATCCAACCATATGATAGTTCATCACCATATTATACTTCTTTTGCAAGCCTACTCTAAAATTTTTAAGGGGCCAGCCAAAATTTAGGGGGGGCCCGGCCTCCTACACCCCCCTGGATACGGGCCTGATGAGAACTGTATATTGAAATAAAAGAAAAATACCAATGCAACAAAACCTGTATATTGAAATAGAATTAAAATTGAAAGCTAATGAGATACCTGAGCATGGTGTGATTTTACTAGTGTGGCAATATCCTGTCCAATCTTCGTGATGCACATTATCAAGTCATTTTAAATGCTCAATAACTTTCTTAACACGTGTCCAAATTTTAAAACCAAAATTAGAAAACGATTTTTTTTTAATCATATGAATCAAAATTAAGAGAGTTATGAAGTTTTAAAAATTTCAAATGGCGTCCATTTTGAAACAGTATAACGGATCGGATTCGATATTTGTAATATGAATGAACTTATCTTTGACCAAATTTGGTTTTAATCCATTCGCTTTTAGGGAATATACTCTATCGCCCCTCTCTTTCTCTCTCTCTCTCTCTCTCTCTCTATATATATATATATATATATATATATATATATACAATACTGTATATAATGGATTTTACTGTTATAGAAATAGATGGATATTGTGAGTTTTCCGCAATAGGTATATTAAAATTACCTCAGAAACTTATTTCAAACCAGAAATTATAAGAAGGTTGCTGGCAAGAGGATGTGATAAAATGGCGGTCATGATAGAAATTACGTTGAGAACCACTGCCTTAGAGCATAGAGTTAGTTGGTAACTGCATAAACTTTGAATATTAAAAAAAAAAAATCGTTTAACTCTATGATTTATAAACACAAAACCAAATGAATGATAAATACTAGAGGAAGTGAGAGGGGGAAATATAGGTGACGAAAAGTATTTAAGAATGCCAAAAATGATGAGAAAAGGACGAAAAAAAGAAGAAAAGGACAACAAAACAAACGCTACGAAAATCGAAGGATTAAGTTAGCATTCGCATAAACTCTGAAAACTTCCTGTAATCTCTTGTGCAGAGGTGCTGTCTGTCGCTCTAAAGCTGAACTACTTCTAAATGAAGAGAGAGAAAGAGAGAAAGAGAGAGAGAGAGAGAGAAAGAAAAAGAGAGAGGAAGAGAAAACGATCGTAGAATAATTGAAATCATGCTAATTGCAAAGTTAGCAAGAACTTTCGCCATTAACCGAATGACTAAGTTCAATTGAGGAGCAGGATGGAAGGATTCCGAAAGTCGTCAAGAAAATTGAATAGATATGGGGAGGGGGAGGGTAAACAGAGCCATTGTGTGTAATTTAACTTCTTTACCTCCCCTTTCTTATATTAACATTTTTTTTAACAGGATAGATCATTTTCAAACACTAATAGACTTTTCAAAAAAATCCACAATATTACCTGCTTTTTTTTTTAAATCGAAAGAGATATGTGTACAATACATAGGTCTCGCAGTACTTAACAAAGGAATGCACATTCTCATACGTATTTTGCGAGTAAATTGAAAAAAAAAACGATTTTTTTGTAAACCTAACAATTACACTGAATATAAACTAATTATTTGCTGAGCAAAAGTATATATTTTCATTAAAATTCAACACGTGCTACAGTTTCGCCAACTAAATCTTTGGCTTCATTAGACACTATGTGATACAGGATAACTATAGATATATATTTCAAATAAGTATAATTGAAAGGGATTTGCTGCTGCCAGTAGCCAATAAAAAGAAAGATATCTTAGCTGTTGTATGTATATACGATTGTATAGTTATTCTGTATCACATAGTGTCTCATGAAGCCAAAGAGTTAGTTGGCGAAACTGTAAGACGTGTTGAATTTTAATGAAAATATATAGTTTTGCTCGGCAAATAATTAGTTTATATTTAATTATAACAAAGCAAAGCTTCTACTTATGGAAAATATCACAATTACACTGAGTGAAATTTACGTGGGTGATTCAGAGAGTAATGCCTCCAAGGTGATATCTTTATTTGTGTTTGACAGATAGCACCAATACAGGTCCCAGTGGAAGGCTTTCAGTGTCAGCTACAAATGGTGGCATCAGTTTTCAACATAGCTCCATTACGGGCAATACACTTGTGTCAACGCAAAACAAGGTTTCTCATGCCGTCAGCGAAGAATTGTAGTTTTGCTGGCGACACCACTGTCGAAAATCGCTGCTTCCATAAGTTTGGTTAAGAGCCAAAAGTCGGAGGGCTCAAGATCCGGACTATAGACAGGATGAGGCCGAATGTCAACAAGACTTTACCAGCAGATGGGATTACTTTGAATTTCTTGGCGGAGGAGAGAACGTGTAGCGGTACTCCATCGTCTGACGTTTCGTTTCCGGGTCGTAATAGTTTATTCAGGACTCGTTGCCGGCGATGAGTGTTTCTGGGCACACAACCTTCCGCAATCAGAAATTCAATGACAGACCGCTTTTTTAACCGGACGACACCACTGAATGCTATGGATTGTCCCACTACTCTGGAACGAGAAGAGATAGGAAGGTGAAACAAGTGACATTCTATGGTTTAAACATTCTACAGCTCAGAATGTTTGCAGTAGTATAGGCCAAATAGTGGGCTTGGTGGAATTACTTTTTGAATCACTCACGTACTTTGAAAGGTGTGATTATGAATAAGTTATTGTGAAGCGAAATTGATTGCGGAAATCAATCCATACTTGCTGTCCACTACCATCTTTTTCTCTAGAGTGATCAACGCTAAAACCTGAAGTGGATGAGGTTTTCCACTTCCGATTTGAATACAAGGATAAGACCGGAGACGGTACTTGTTTCTACAGCTCTAAATCGATTCTAAAAGAAAACAAAACTTTTCACTATCTCATCATTTTTTCTCATTGTAGATCAATATTCAAGCCGGAAGCTGTGATGGGTTTTTACTACTTCTGATTTTAGTAGAAAGTTTACAGTGGAGATGAAATGTGTTCTTGGGACTCTTAATCGATTTTAAGAAACCACTTCTCGCTCTCTGTTATCGTTTCTGCTTTATAGTGATCAATGTTAGAACCTTAAATAGTTGATTTCTGTCACTTCATGTAGATGAAGGGGGCGCGGTGGCTCAGTGGTAGAGCTTTCACCTCCGGTGCTTGGGGTCCCTGGTTCGATCTTGTGGTGGACAAACACCGTGCTCGTGGGTTTTCTCGGGGTTCTCCCGTTTCCTCCCACTTTCTTCATTCCACCATTTCACTCATTTCTCATAATCACCGTCTGCTTTAGCCTAACCGGTATAACCGTGGGACGTAAAACTCAAAGATTTCATGTAAATGAAATCTTTCAGTTTAACTATTATGCTCTTTAGACTAAGGGAGACGGTAATTAAGGCAAACGAACGATCATGGAAGACTTTGTGGAATGATCAAATGGGAGGAAATTAAAATAGTCTGAGAAGACCTACGAGCACGATGTCCTCCACAAGATTACTTGATCGGTGATCGAACCAGTAACCCTTGTCGTGATGAATTCCAGTCCACAGCAGTCACTCTCGGGATCATTCAGTGTGCTGAACGTTTATCATTGACAATTGGCACACTACTTGTAGTGAAATTGCAACGGTGTCTAATCTCTTGTTATGAATTGCAAAATACAATAATTCGTGACTATTTGCTGTTCCGAAAAGTGAGTACAAGCTAAGTTCAAAAACAGCTTTCGTCTTTTGACCTTGCTTTCGGCTAGGAGATATTACTACCTTCCTCTTATAGCTCGGACTTAGCGCCAAGGAATTGTCATCCGTTTGGTTCCTTAAAAGAGTTCCTCTGAGGTCAACAAGCAACCTGTACAAGAATGGTTGAGATGCACTGACAAATATTTCCTTGTTTGAGCATTTCAGGTGCTAGATTAACTTTGGGATAAATATGTATAATTATAGCTGGGACTTACGTGGGAAAATAAATGCAGTTTTTGCTCCTTGATTTTTTGTTAAAAAAAAAAAAAATCCTGAATTTCTTGAATGTTTCTCATACATACATTAAAGTAATCTATTAAACTTGCTCTTTATTTTCTCTAAAAAATCCCATTTGTATAAAAGGCAGTTACGTTATAATCTTTCCTTCTGGAAATGTAATTTTGCCTTCAAATTACCCATTCTGCTTAATGAGGTTCTGGGAAATGATGAGGAGGGAGATTTTTAAAAATTTTCTTCTGTGTTAAATTAATATGACAGAGGGAAATCAGAATGAGACGAATTACTACCGTTCGTCTTCCCTCTTCCCAGAAACATAACAAATATGATTTTTGCAAATTACTTACAAAGCAACAGCTGAAAGCGTTAGACATAAAAGGAACCATCACGGCGAAATTAAAATACCGCTAATTTTACAGTAATTATGTGATATCTACAAATAGATAAAAGGTAATCGAAGAGTGGAACAAGAGCTCGCTAGACAATATTATTTTACATGTCATACCGTTATCACAACTCACTTATCTGCTTTTAATTTCCAGCAATTTAGAAGATCGGCATTTATTTCCTAGTTTTTAAAAGGCTGCAAACGGAAAGCTACTAGGTGACTTGCGATAACGGCAACTCATGCACAACAATATTGTCTAGCGCGCTCTTGTTCCACATTTCTTTTATCTTTTATCTATTTGAAGATATCACATAATTACTGTAAAATTAGCGGTATTTTAATTTCACAGTGATTAGGCCTCTTAAAGCGATGTAGAATTTTTTTTTTTTGCTTATACAGGGTGCTCCACATAAACTACACCATTTTATCAACTTACAACTTCTAAATAAACAAGAAATATGTTGAATCAGTTCTAAATTACCGTATAAGAACAATATGCACTACTTTTTAGATTATGTGTACCAATGTTAGGAGTATATATGCCACTGATAGTAGTATTATGTCACTGTTAGGAGTATATGTGTCACTGATAGGAATATATAATCTATGTGTCACTGTTAGCAGTATTATGTCACTATTAGGAGTATTATGTCACTGTTAGAAGTATTTGTGTCACTGATAGGAATATATAACCTATATGTCACTGTTAGCAGTATTATGTCACTGTTAGGAGTATTATGTCACTGTTAGAAGTATTTGTGTCACTGATAGGAATATATAACCTATATGTCACTGTTAGCAGTATTATGTCACTGTTAGAAGTATTATGTCACTGTTAGAAGTATTTGTGTCACTGATAGGAATATATAACCTATATATCACTGTTAGCAGTATTTTGTCACTGTTAGGAGTATTTGTGTCACCGATAGGAATATATAACCTATATGTCACTGTTAGCAGTATTATGTCACTGTTAGGAGAATTATGTCACTGTTAGAAGTATTTGTGTCACTGATAGGAATATATAACCTATATGTCACTGTTAGCAGTATTATGTCACTGTTAGGAGTATATGTGTCACTGATAGGAATATATAACCTATATGTCACTGTTAGCAGTATTATGTCACTGTTAGGAGTATTATGTCACTGTTAGAAGTACTTGTGTCACTGATAGAAATATATATGTCACTGTTAGGAATATATGTGTCACTTTTAGAAGTATACGTGTCACCGTTAAGAGAAGAAGATAAACAACAACAGACATATTAATATTTGACAATGAACGTCATACTGTACTTTTTAACCTAATAAAATTTCGTTTTTAACCGACTTAAAGAAAAAAAAGAGGTTCTTAGTTTCACCTGTAATAATAATAATAATAATAATAATAATAATAATAATAATAATAATAATAATAATAATAATAATAATAATAATAATAATAATAGAACCGCTCTGGCTCAGTGGTAGAGTGTTCACCTCTGGTGTATCCGGTCTTTGGTTCGACACCAGCTCGAGCCAAATGAGCTTTGTGGTGGACAAACACTGTGTGTCTTGGATTTCTCGGGGTTCTTCTGTTCTCTCCCACTTTTTACATTCCACCATTTCATTCATTTCTCATCATCACCGTCTCTTTTAGCCCACACGGCGTAACCGTGGGACGCAAAACTTAAAGATTTCATTTCGTTTTCTTAAATAATGATAATAACTGTGGCAGTTTCTAGACTCACTTAGAATCATTTTTTTTAAAAAAGATTCTTGAACAAAAGAGTATAAAAATGCTTGCGTTACATGATACATGATACACGTGCGGATGGAAATTATTCATAAAGTGTCCAGAAGATGTCTAGTTTCTGGATGTAACTTTTTTCTTTATTGTAAACAACTCTGACGGGTTACTTAAAATTTTAAATTTTCTTCCGTCATCACATCACATACTCTCTGTTCCTCTTCGTTCCCGCTTCAAGAAAATATGAAACAAGGGAAGCAACTAGTTTAAACATGACAGAGAATACAGAATTTCCGTGTTTCTGTTTTGAATATTTCCTTCATATACATATACGTAGAACAATCTTCCATGTATGATGCTGGAGTTTGATTATTTAAACCTTGTTAAGCATGCACCCTTACGTTGAGGGAAAAGCGAGTTTCTCCAGACCTTGTTAGTATTAATGTTTAGATTCTAAATTGGACACTTATGTGATTCAGCTATTCAAATCGACAGTGGACATTTCTTTTTCTTTAATGAAATATTTAGATTTTTGTTGAAACTTATGTGTACAATTACTTTAGGACACGCGACTGAAATACCTTTCCAACTTTTCTACTCATAGCTCAAAATTGACTGGAAATATTTACTGTCTCTTCAATGAGAAAGTTCTGCACTGGCATGAAAATAGCATCAGGTGTACTGAGAAAAACACGTTATCCGAACAGCGATATATTGAACAAATATACGGAATCCTTATGTTTGCTTTGGAAAACTGTTCAGAGCATACATTATCTATATGCTACCGCCATGCTTAGCTGCTTGTGTATCCATGCTTAGATGTTACAACATACTGCTGCAGGATGTCTAACATCTAACAGCCTTCTGTATATTACGTAAGTATACGTATGTTACATACGTCCATCTGTATGTGAGATCATGACAGCTCTTTCTTTCGTGCGGAAAGTACGTTTATTCGGAACACTTATACGAAAAGTACGTACAAAATTTACTTTTTCAGTTATACGTTTGCTGTACGTTAAATCCAAAAACTACAGGATTTACACATGTAACTTATGTTTTTAAGTACGCCACATATGTTTTCTTCTCAGTGTGCTACATGTAACTGTGGATCTGGATGCAATAACGCTCTAATCAACATAGGTTTACGACATAAATAAATGCCAGTTTGCAAAATGAATCTCAATTACTACCACAAATCTATAATGGAGCATATTGTATGTAAAATTTGAAAAATGAAAAGAGAAAGATCCCGGTGGTGGTCGCTTGTAGCGCCAGGTTTTGTAATAATAACAAGAAAAAAATGAGATGGCGGGTTTTGGGTTCATATTCCGTCTGTTACTATTTATTTTCTGTGCACCACCGTTAAAGTCTCCGTTCCTCGAACTAAAATGGTTTGTGACTCGATAAGGATTGATTTTACGGTTAGGAAATCCTATCTCCCCGCGGTGTCCCAGGGCTTTAGGGAAACAAGATCCCTCTAAAACCGTGTAAGCAAATGAAACTTGATATTATTCGCATACGTATCCTGAATTCACATGCTGCAACGCTGAAAGAGAATTTTGCTCTAATGTTTGGTTTGAGTGGACGAACTAGACTGACTTTCACTTTCCAAGTGGACTGAATAATAATGGTAGTAATAAGAATAATACCAGAAAATAAACGAATAATCTAGAATTTAGAATTTAGTTGAAAATTCTGAAAATCAGTCTAATCCCCACTATAGTCGAGAAATGCTAATATTGCCTAATTTGCCTAACAGATCCTTTGGAAAACTAATGATATGCTTGAGGTTTGGGATACAACTTGTTTATGAAAGAAAAAGCTTACGAATTTGATTAACAATGTAATAAAAGTTTTAATGAGCAAATGAAAACAATAATAAAAAAATGTTTTCTAAAAAAAAATTAAGCAAGCTGAAGGTTAATATTGAATTTTGGGTTTTCTGACAACAAATGTTCAGAATAAGGCATAAGGCCTTAACACAAAAAGAAATCAATTTAAGTAAATTACCTCGGGGCTTTCTTTCTTGAACTATGTAGTGAATGAATTGTTATCATTAACCTGACACAAATAAACAAACTGTGGAATTGATGTTTATAACCAGTGCTAGATGCAATCTTACATTGTTTACATTCTATATAGAGCTTTCCTGATTTACATAGATATCATACCAAACTGGTTAAATTACAATTTTGCATTTGAAAAATACCTAATTATTTGACATCATATGCTAAGTATATAGTTTACGTTGATTAGCTGATTTGTTTTGACTATAACCTTTTTAATATTTACGAGATTAAGATATTACATAGCTAGACGGAATTTTGAATATAATAACCTATATTTTATTCGGGTGAAAACTAAGTATTGAAATGATTTAAAATGAGTTAAACTAGTTGAAGTAAGTGGAAATGAGTTGAAGTGACTTGAACTAAAATAAAATAAATTGAGAAACAAGTCATGACTTTGATTTGAGATTTGTGGGAAGTATGAAAGAAACATAGAATGATTTAAAGGAGTTAAGTAAACCTACTGCCTGACTGTTAACCATTTCTAATTATTTAAATTAATAACTGAGAATGAGAATAAGTGCAATAAATATGCAATTTGACATTTACCTAACAAGCATACACTATCAAGTACATAAAATCAATGAGCGTAGCATTACCATTTCGTTATGCATAAAGGCTACATATATATACTCATATTAACACAAGTAGAAAATTAATGGACACAAACATATATATATATATATATATATATATATATATATATATATATATATATATATATATATATATAAATCATAAGTAAATACATGCATACACACATAAAAATCAAATAACACATGAATATAAATAATAAATGTCAAGACGTCTCTCGAGATTTCTTTAATCTGAATATATTGAGTTTTTCGTGATTTTCTCTTTCTCATTAATAGGATTGGTATACGGCCGGACATTTTCATGTATTCGTCTAGTTTGTTCGTCTAGTTTATGCGCATAAACGTCCGATCGCTCGATTGTTAGAGGATCAGACTGACGTAATAATTGCGGCTTTACTTAGCCTACTTCGTATTTTTCATCCGTATTCTACCTGACTGTACTAATGTAGGTTCCGCTTTATTTATGGATTACGTATCTCCAACCAAGAAAATGATTAATTGCGAGACTAGTCGCATATACATCATAGTTACTAATTAATCCTTTAGCTCTCTTACGTAACATATTTTTGATGACTCATTACAATATTATTTATTAGAGTTTTACTAGTATATAGATCGAAATAGACTCATTTAGTACGTTCACTTCTATGCAAAATTACTTTACAAACACTATAATCTTTGGACAATTGAAGCAATGTCTTGAATATATTTTCTAGGAATATCTATTATGTCTTGTTCAAAATTATCTTAAAGTTCTCATATTACATGTACATAGCGCAGATGATGCATTTTTACTTCATACAAATTTCCATATGTTAAAGTAAATACTTCTTTCATCGTTAAAGGTCTACAACCCGTCATTCGATCTACTTTTAAATTAACTTTCTTTATATGTTATCAAAAAAAAATCTAAGCCACAAATAGAGAAATGACCTAAACTACTATCTCCTTAATAAAAACAACGACATATTCACTAAAGTCACAGAATATATATATATAGAAGTATCATTTTAAAAAGTATCTCTATTTTTAATAAGCCTTGCTCAAAAAGAAAGAAAAAAAAAGAGTTCTAATTGTTTAGCAATTACAGTTCGAGTTGGAAAATCTTTTCTCCACGCGGTGTAAATACGTTAACAGTTTTTAAATAGTTCCGACTTTTATATCGCGAACGTCTTGCATTCTATTCAATGACGAAAATTTCCCTTTTGGAATCAACAAAAAATAATTTGGATGGGTCCTACCTTTCGCCGTACACACTGCTCTCACCACCAAGCTCACCACACACATACAGATGTCCCTGCGTTTACTGGCTTCCTTCTTTCGTGAGAAGTGTCCTGGATTCGGAGTTCCTCTCTTCGATTCCCGCTGCGTCCTCCTCTCAAACTGGAAGGGGCGTCGCTCTTGGGCGTCTCCTGATCCATCAAGGTGGGGCTTCTGTTGGTCCATTTCTGATAGGATGCACTCTCACTAAAAGCACTTTCAGACGTCTCACTGCACCAACATCACTCTCGGTGTTAAAAGTGTAGTGTTACACGGATAAACAGTGTTTATTGTTTTTAAGCATTGTGTATAATACTTCAAAAACTGATTATGTATGATTAAAACTAGTTCAAGTGCTTTCGGTGCGTATGTAGGTTATTCTAATTGTCTGTAATAGCTCGTGATTACGTTTATAAGTACGAAACTCTGTCACTCAAAAAAAATGTTTGTAGGCGTTTCGCGATCTATATATATATATATATTAGCAGCGTTACAAAGTTTATATATATATGTTTATATATATAAATATATTTTGAAGAAGATCAATGTGTAGGTTACTATGCTAAGGAAAGATTGTAATTTCGTACACTCGGCTTCGGTGAGTTTAGCCGCACATTGTTGTTGTGAACTTAACTTTTGATTATGAATGTAGTGTGTGTGTAAGTTCCGGGTATGTTTTTGTGTTGCGGTGGTACGCTGTTTCCCGGTGAAGAATTATTTTACGACTGACTTGGAGTTTTTAATTTTTAACCTGCCGAACTTTTTGGATACGCCTCTAACGGTGTCTTCGATTTCGTCTCTGCTCTCTTATTCGTTAACTTGTTTTGGTGTCCTAAATTTTGATTCTCTTGGTCTCCGCCTATTTACGGTTTTCGGGCGTCGTTTCTCTAACGTACGTGCTTCCTTCAAATTTCACATGTTATATCGAAAATTTTTATGAGAGTTGATTTGGCACCTAGTCGTCTCGTGCGTGGTTTTGGACCATTTCACAGTTCTATGTTAAAATTTTATCTTGGTTCTGAGTGGCGACATATGGTCTATGCTGTGATTTTGACAAATTCGCAGAGATTATATTTCTACTTGGATTCTATTCAACGTGTTAGGACTTTATTATTTTTCTCAATTTCACAAAAAGATGCTAAAAGCTGTTTTGTTCTTCTTTCTTGCGTTCACGCCGGGAACTCTGCTGTGTGTGGTTTTCTACGTGTGTGGCTTAGGCAGTGGTATTGAGAGACAATGGAAGGGTCTTTCAACTGTCCTCGCCGCACGGACAGGTATACAGAAAAAAATAAAACATGTTACTTCTCGGATAGTAAGGGAAAATAAAGAGAATGTTCTTTGGCTCTTTAAACAAACAAAAATGAAAATGAAAATTATATGCACTAATGTTCATAATTATACGCAAAATTGGGTTTAAAAGATTTATTTAAAAATTAAATAAAAATGGTAATGATGCAACTGTCACAGTTATCCCCCTCCTAAGATGGAGCAGATGATGCAACTTAGTTGAAGCAGATCTCCATCCTAAGAGAAACTTTGTGATTGACATTGCATCATGAATTCTAGGTGCAAATTGAACATTGCATAAAAATCCGAACCCTAGTCAGAAATTTCAAAGTTCACAAAAATATTCTGAAGTACATGAAAATTCTATCCCTAATTTTGAAGTTCATAGAAAAGTTGAAGTACATAAAAATCCAAACCCGAATGGTTTTTACCTCGTGTGCTCTGATCTTCAATCTGGATTATAGGTCTCAGGTATCGAGTTTGTGGTCAGTTCAAGCTGCTGGACACAAGCTTATGAGGCATGCTTTAAATAACATATGACATCATTCTTGTCTCTTGGAGTTCTTCTTTAATTTTCTTCCTTCTGGTCTGCATCATCGCAGGTGTAATAATTGGAACTCTTCGTTATTTTATCTGCGCGGGATACGACTTCTTACTTTTCTTCCAAAGTGCTGGCTGCCCTAGGTAACAAAACAACAAAACAACAGTATTATATAATCTTCAGCGTCTTGTATCATCGGGAAAGAGAGCATTGGTTACAGAGGGTGGCATGGAGCTTCAATTCCTCCATGTGCGAGGGCAAAGCCACTGCTCGCACTTCTGCTTTTATTCTTCGGCCATGATTCTTCTTCAGTAACAAAAGTTTAAAATATAAGGAGAGTAAAATAATTAAGGCAAAGTTCCATGTCGCGAACATCCAATTGTGGGAACTTGCAAACATCTTGGTGGAATTGTCATCTGCTCGCAGCTCGTAGCTCACTATTCTTTGGCTCGGCGCGTTTTCGCAGGTATCATCACCAAGGGGAAGGGGTGCGTTGAGTCTCTGCTCTAAACGCAAAACTCCACTTCAGAGAGCTCAAATCGGGAATCCTTCTCTACCGATTGCTCTGTATATAGGCACTTCTTCGTGCATAACAAAAATTATATCTCCTGGGCCGGTTTTAATGCTGGGTTGCGCACATTGGTGAACGTCTTTTTCCAATCTTCCTCTGTAATTTTTATTGCCTCACATCCGGTATCTGAAATAAAGTTAAAGTAAATACGCTGGTAAACAATTTCACTTCTGGGCATTATGCATCCATATAATTCATCTTCTTATTCTTTATGTTTATCTTCTAGGGTTAGCCACTTGGATAAGAGATGCAGGTATATTCAACTGAGCTGTGCAATAGACAAAATTCTCTTATATTTCTTTCATTATTTTCCTGCTAAGTTTTCTTCTCCGCGCTGATGTTTCAGTTTTCAATTCTTCTTTTCTTGCATTAACTTCTTGCAATTCTTCTTCTTTACTTCTTGCATGCAATCCTTGTATTTCTGGGCTTCCATTTCTTTTCATGCCATTGTGTATTTGAGGTTGTTTTCCAGCAAGCTGTTACGTAACCTTGACTCGAACCTGGACCGTTGGAGTCAATTTTTAGTATGCAAGTATAGCCGGGTGAATGGTAACGATGCAGATACCATTCTTCTCATTTACAAGGTTTTCCTCTCCATCATCTCGGTACCTCCAATTGTCATTACTCATTTCTTGAGTTCTCACCACTTTGATAGGTGCAATCAATGTATCGTCTTGGCCATCTTTATCTTCTGCGTTTGACTTGTGTTCATCTCTCCCGGGTACCTTCATCCTGAACGGTGATACATTGCGGATTTGCTTCGTTCTCCCAGTCATCATCGCTCATCTCTCGTGTTTCATTTGGTCTCACCTGACCGTGAATATCTTGTCGGTCACATGGGCTTCTCTGGCCGTTGTAATTTATCCATGAATCTTGGTCTTCGAACTCAAGTATTCCTTTTCCTTCTATATGTCTGGAGTCTTCTGCCCGTTCTCTCCATGGCTTCTGGTGATTATTCCTCCTGCAAAAGGTATGGCGGCGTTGCCATCCTGGACGTTTGTCGTGGAAACATTTCATTCTTGCATCCTTGTGCCGTATTGGCTGTATCCTTGTCTTCCCAGGGACCATTCTTCCACGCAGTTTGCGTTTAATCTTGGATTTCGGAGCGTTCACAGCGTTGGAAACACTTGTACTTATCTCCGCAGGTGGGTCAGTCTGTTTGGCCTCCTGGTGTGTATCTTGCACAATTTCTTCTGATGGGGGTTCCTCCAGTATAACTTCTTCCAGTTTGCTCTTTTCTACTATTTGACTGTGTTCCTCTCTTGTCAAAGAAACTTTAGCATCTTGCAGCTCTTCCTCGTGAAGTGGTTCTTCTCGAATCTCATCTGTCGCATACTGTTTCTCTCTGAGCTCTTCTCGCTCTCCTCGTTCTCTTCTCATTTCTTGGATGTTTTCGTCAAGCTTCTTGTTAAGTCCTCTTATTTCTTCTCTCGTTTCTTCTCGCAATTTTCTCATTTCTTCAAAGTGTTGGTCGAACATCTTGTTCAGGTCTTTGCAGAATTTCTGCAACATGACCATCATCTCTGCGTGTGTGGGGCCTCTATTGGAAGCATCTGGCTGTCCTCCAGTCACCATTTTGCTCCCTTATCGCTTGTGTCTGAGCACGCAGTCTCTGTATCTGAAACTAAAAATATACGGCTTTCGTGCCGAATTATTTTTGCACACACATTAAAGAATAAAAAGTATTTACTGCTTAATAAATTAATTTTTAAAAACAGTATTCTTGCAGTATACAAATGAAATATTAAGTTTCGTCGTTAGTAATGGTTTACACACACAACACGTTTTACGTTATTTACTTATTTATTCATGAAATAAGCCTGAGTGTACGATCTTTTGCAATAATTCCAAAGCATAGTAATTCACACCTTAAATCATCTTCTCTTAAAATTTACTAAGTGCTATACTTAATCTACATTAGTGTTGATACATTTCTAGCTTAATCCTATACATATTGAAAATTCAAATGATAAACGAATATATGCACACCTTAAATATAAACTAATAAACGAAAAGTTACTTCTATGTAAATATATGAATGGATATCTTACAAATATATGAATGGTAGCAGGTTCGAGTTGATTTTAGCAACTTGTAGTTATTACCCTATTTCTATTTTCCTCACCTGTTTACCTTATTTTTCTTCTTTTTCTTCTTTTCCTTGTTCAATCACCCATTTTCAATACAAATAAATTCTGCAAACTGAATATTCTCTATTGCTAGCTCAACGTAAACGTAACTTACATTCTTCTGGCTGAAAAAGAAATGAAATTAGAGGGGAAAAGAACGTTGATCGTTCCTGGAAGTACTGTTCAACTTCTGTTGAATTTAGTTCGATTCCAATGCTCATTGTGTAGCTGATAATAATCTTAGCAAGTAGTTACTTTTTTTTTTTTGACGTTAACAATGTAATCGAGTTCTTAAAATAATGGAGTTCTTTGAAGCGTATTCGTCGAGACTGTAAAGTAATTATCGAGTAATTATCGTGTCTGACGATTAATTATCGCATCTAAAAATAAATTATCGAATCTGAAAGTTAATTATCGGGTTTAAAAATTAATTATCGGGTCTGACCGTAAATTATCGAGTTCGAAAATTTATTATCGTGGTCCTGTTCGGATGCGCCATATTTGTAAAATTTGAAAAATGAAAAGAGAAAGATCCCGGTGGTGGTCGCTTGTAGCGCCAGGTTTTGTAATAATAACAAGAAAAAAATGAGATGGCGGGTTTTGGGTTCATATTCCGTCTGTTACTATTTATTTTCTGTGCACCACCGTTAAAGTCTCCGTTCCTCGAACTAAAATGGTTTGTGACTCGATAAGGATTGATTTTACGGTTAGGAAATCCTATCTCCCCGCGGTGTCCCAGGGCTTTAGGGAAACAAGATCCCTCTAAAACCGTGTAAGCAAATGAAACTTGATATTATTCGCATACGTATCCTGAATTCACATGCTGCAACGCTGAAAGAGAATTTTGCTCTAATGTTTGGTTTGAGTGGACGAACTAGACTGACTTTCACTTTCCAAGTGGACTGAATAATAATGGTAGTAATAAGAATAATACCAGAAAATAAACGAATAATCTAGAATTTAGAATTTAGTTGAAAATTCTGAAAATCAGTCTAATCCCCACTATAGTCGAGAAATGCTAATATTGCCTAATTTGCCTAACAGATCCTTTGGAAAACTAATGATATGCTTGAGGTTTGGGATACAACTTGTTTATGAAAGAAAAAGCTTACGAATTTGATTAACAATGTAATAAAAGTTTTAATGAGCAAATGAAAACAATAATAAAAAAATGTTTTCTAAAAAAAAAAATTAAGCAAGCTGAAGGTTAATATTGAATTTTGGGTTTTCTGACAACAAATGTTCAGAATAAGGCATAAGGCCTTAACACAAAAAGAAATCAATTTAAGTAAATTACCTCGGGGCTTTCTTTCTTGAACTATGTAGTGAATGAATTGTTATCATTAACCTGACACAAATAAACAAACTGTGGAATTGATGTTTATAACCAGTGCTAGATGCAATCTTACATTGTTTACATTCTATATAGAGCTTTCCTGATTTACATAGATATCATACCAAACTGGTTAAATTACAATTTTGCATTTGAAAAATACCTAATTATTTGACATCATATGCTAAGTATATAGTTTACGTTGATTAGCTGATTTGTTTTGACTATAACCTTTTTAATATTTACGAGATTAAGATATTACATAGCTAGACGGAATTTTGAATATAATAACCTATATTTTATTCGGGTGAAAACTAAGTATTGAAATGATTTAAAATGAGTTAAACTAGTTGAAGTAAGTGGAAATGAGTTGAAGTGACTTGAACTAAAATAAAATAAATTGAGAAACAAGTCATGACTTTGATTTGAGATTTGTGGGAAGTATGAAAGAAACATAGAATGATTTAAAGGAGTTAAGTAAACCTACTGCCTGACTGTTAACCATTTCTAATTATTTAAATTAATAACTGAGAATGAGAATAAGTGCAATAAATATGCAATTTGACATTTACCTAACAAGCATACACTATCAAGTACATAAAATCAATGAGCGTAGCATTACCATTTCGTTATGCATAAAGGCTACATATATATACTCATATTAACACAAGTAGAAAATTAATGGACACAAACATATATATATATATATATATATATATATATATATATATATATATATATATATATATATATATAAAATCATAAGTAAATACATGCATACACACATAAAAATCAAATAACACATGAATATAAATAATACATGTCAAGACGTCTCTCGAGATTTCTTTAATCTGAATATATTGAGTTTTTCGTGATTTTCTCTTTCTCATTAATAGGATTGGTATACGGCCGGACATTTTCATGTATTCGTCTAGTTTGTTCGTCTAGTTTATGCGCATAAACGTCCGATCGCTCGATTGTTAGAGGATCAGACTGACGTAATAATTGCGGCTTTACTTAGCCTACTTCGTATTTTTCATCCGTATTCTACCTGACTGTACTAATGTCGGTTCCGCTTTATTTATGGATTACGTATCTCCAACCAAGAAAATGATTAATTGCGAGACTAGTCGCATATACATCATAGTTACTAATTAATCCTTTAGCTCTCTTACGTAACATATTTTTGATGACTCATTACAATATTATTTATTAGAGTTTTACTAGTATATAGATCGAAATAGACTCATTTAGTACGTTCACTTCTATGCAAAATTACTTTACAAACACTATAATCTTTGGACAATTGAAGCAATGTCTTGAATATATTTTCTAGGAATATCTATTATGTCTTGTTCAAAATTATCTTAAAGTTCTCATATTACATGTACATAGCGCAGATGATGCATTTTTACTTCATACAAATTTCCATATGTTAAAGTAAATACTTCTTTCATCGTTAAAGGTCTACAACCCGTCATTCGATCTACTTTTAAATTAACTTTCTTTATATGTTATCAAAAAAAAATCTAAGCCACAAATAGAGAAATGACCTAAACTACTATCTCCTTAATAAAAACAACGACATATTCACTAAAGTCACAGAATATATATATATAGAAGTATCATTTTAAAAAGTATCTCTATTTTTAATAAGCCTTGCTCAAAAAGAAAGAAAAAAAAAGAGTTCTAATTGTTTAGCAATTACAGTTCGAGTTGGAAAATCTTTTCTCCACGCGGTGTAAATACGTTAACAGTTTTTAAATAGTTCCGACTTTTATATCGCGAACGTCTTGCATTCTATTCAATGACGAAAATTTCCCTTTTGGAATCAACAAAAAATAATTTGGATGGGTCCTACCTTTCGCCGTACACACTGCTCTCACCACCAAGCTCACCACACACATACAGATGTCCCTGCGTTTACTGGCTTCCTTCTTTCGTGAGAAGTGTCCTGGATTCGGAGTTCCTCTCTTCGATTCCCGCTGCGTCCTCCTCTCAAACTGGAAGGGGCGTCGCTCTTGGGCGTCTCCTGATCCATCAAGGTGGGGCTTCTGTTGGTCCATTTCTGATAGGATGCACTCTCACTAAAAGCACTTTCAGACGTCTCACTGCACCAACATCACTCTCGGTGTTAAAAGTGTAGTGTTACACGGATAAACAGTGTTTATTGTTTTTAAGCATTGTGTATAATACTTCAAAAACTGATTATGTATGATTAAAACTAGTTCAAGTGCTTTCGGTGCGTATGTAGGTTCTTCTAATTGTCTGTAATAGCTCGTGATTACGTTTATAAGTACGAAACTCTGTCACTCAAAAAAAATGTTTGTAGGCGTTTCGCGATCTATATATATATATATATTAGCAGCGTTACAAAGTTTATATATATATGTTTATATATATAAATATATTTTGAAGAAGATCAATGTGTAGGTTACTATGCTAAGGAAAGATTGTAATTTCGTACACTCGGCTTCGGTGAGTTTAGCCGCACATTGTTGTTGTGAACTTAACTTTTGATTATGAATGTAGTGTGTGTGTAAGTTCCGGGTATGTTTTTGTGTTGCGGTGGTACGCTGTTTCCCGGTGAAGAATTATTTTACGACTGACTTGGAGTTTTTAATTTTTAACCTGCCGAACTTTTTGGATACGCCTCTAACGGTGTCTTCGATTTCGTCTCTGCTCTCTTATTCGTTAACTTGTTTTGGTGTCCTAAATTTTGATTCTCTTGGTCTCCGCCTATTTACGGTTTTCGGGCGTCGTTTCTCTAACGTACGTGCTTCCTTCAAATTTCACATGTTATATCGAAAATTTTTATGAGAGTTGATTTGGCACCTAGTCGTCTCGTGCGTGGTTTTGGACCATTTCACAGTTCTATGTTAAAATTTTATCTTGGTTCTGAGTGGCGACATATGGTCTATGCTGTGATTTTGACAAATTCGCAGAGATTATATTTCTACTTGGATTCTATTCAACGTGTTAGGACTTTATTATTTTTCTCAATTTCACAAAAAGATGCTAAAAGCTGTTTTGTTCTTCTTTCTTGCGTTCACGCCGGGAACTCTGCTGTGTGTGGTTTTCTACGTGTGTGGCTTAGGCAGTGGTATTGAGAGACAATGGAAGGGTCTTTCAACTGTCCTCGCCGCACGGACAGGTATACAGAAAAAAATAAAACATGTTACTTCTCGGATAGTAAGGGAAAATAAAGAGAATGTTCTTTGGCTCTTTAAACAAACAAAAATGAAAATGAAAATTATATGCACTAATGTTCATAATTATACGCAAAATTGGTTTTAAAAGATTTATTTAAAAATTAAATAAAAATGGTAATGATGCAACTGTCACATGTATAAGAATCTACCAAATATAAGCTCTTTATAAAAATTTGCAAAAAGGAATGTTAAGATTGACTATGTTTCACATTATTAAATTATTGTTGTTTAGACCAAAAATGTTATAAAATAGAGTATCTGCCCATATGCAACTTCATCCTATTAACCCAATGAAGCCAAAAAACAATTAAACATCTAAACATCTGATTGGCTAGTCTCGTTTTCACCATGAATGTTGGCTCAAAATACTGTAATTTTAGTGGGCTGAGCTTGCAGAATGGTGAAACTGATGTATGGCTTCACAATTTGTTGCATAGACAGGTCCTCTATTTTATAACATAATTGGTTTAGACGCATGTCCAAAGTTCTTAATATTCCTGTAAGGCCACAATGCTCTTGTTTATTCCCTGCTTACTTGCGGCAGCTACATGTTTTATAGTAAACTAAGCAGCTCATTTACAGATAATTCATACAAGAAGAGATTAAGAACATTAATTTTGTTAATTTTTGTTTCTAGTGTCTTAGGAAAGCATCTTTACTAATGGGTCCTAACTCTAACAATTTGCATAACCTTTTACTTGAATGAACTGTAGGGACCGTGGGATACTTGTATGTGTAAATCTATATTGTAATTACTTTTTATCCTGTTGGAACTGACATGTAGCGAGTAAATTTGTGAGAAGCCTTAGACAATCAATTCAAACGAACAAGTTATAATATTTTGCAATATATCGTCATATTGGAAGCATCCCGTATTCGGCAGAAGCACTAGGAAGCAGCCGACGGATACAGTCACCACCGATGAAACACGAAGAAGATACGAGGAAATACGAAAAGGACTCCTCCACCCCTCCATAGCCTTCGCATGCAAAGAGTGGCTATATAAACGGACACCTTGAGGCAGAAGGCATCAGTTGTTAACTGCTCTAACCCTACCTCTGAGCTGCAACGGGCAAGAGGTTCCTTTAGATCAGCTGCAACGGGCAGGTTCATTCTGAACCAGCAAACCGAGGTACAACTGGCAGGAGGTCCAATTCTACTTAACTTAAAGGAAAGAACTTTTAGACACAAATAGAAAATCACTTATTTGTAATCTTGCGTACAAAGTGAATAAACATCTTTAGTAATAAAGAAGTGAAAGAAGAAACCCACGTGTATACCTTGCTTTTTAAACATTCTTCATAGACGTAAAGGAAAATTCTCTTGTTAACCCCTTCCAAAGTTTCTCACTGTATTGCATCTATAGTCAGTAGGATGTAAACAAGTAAACAGATTTGCTCTCGTGTCTAAATAAACTTACATCTCAATTAATAATTAGTTATTTTTTGTTTTATGATTAAGTATAAAGAAATCATTGATGACTTGTGACGGAAACTTCATTGTAAACAATAGAAAGCTTTATTGTCTGAAACTAAGGGAAGGAAGCTAACCTAATATCATTACTCTTGCAAACCTTCATGTACATTAGCTAAGATGACGTCTATCTTCGTCTTAATCGTAAAAAGATGTTTTATCAAGTGTCAGCTTCCTTACTTAAAATTAAGGAAAACCAAAGCCGAGAGACATTGAAAAGTTCCCAAAACCAAAACTGTCGAAAAAAAATCAACAGATTTACATCCGCTAATCAACCAGTAAAATAATAATTCTTCACCTCCAAACCAAAGTAAAATACCAACAAACATTTAAAACATTTTATGTGAAACACTCTAAAAGCACATCCTCTAATTAATTCACATCTCCATACCTTAACTTCTAGTCCGCAAATACC